>NC_136509.1:75610433-75750433 GCF_053919585.1 Euprymna scolopes
ATTTTTTCATTACGTTGTTCTTCTATTTTTTCCCTTCTTCGTTAATTCATTTTATGACCCTCATTCTCTCCTTAGTTTTATTTTCTTTTTTGTTTCTTTAACGCGTTGGTTCCGCATTCATAATTCCCTTTTAAATGTTTTGGAATTTTGATCGTTGATCTTTATTTCGATCGTTCGACGTTCCCTCTTGCTTGCTTTAATTTCCTTTATTTCTCTAATTAATTCATATATTTTATCATTTTTAACAGTCTTCTATCTCTTCTCTGGTTTGCTAATAATCTTTAATTCATATGCACAATTCAGTGCATATTCTATAGCGTTTTCCACTTCTTTTCTGTTCTAAGTTATTTTAATTCCATTTTCTCATCGATTTTTTTAGTTTATCTTCCACATATATTTCTATGTTATTGTTCTTATTCTCTCTTGTAAACCATTTACTTTTTTATATTTCGCTTGCCATATTTCCAAATTCCTTTTCATATTTCCAAGAATATTTTCGGTCATTGAGTATATTTTGGCCTTTGCGAACCCATAACTCGTTCTTGTTATCTAACAAGTTTTCACACACCTAACACCGCTTCATATTTTCCTCCGACCTTCCAAGAAGCATTGCTTATCATAAAACAACCTTTTTCTGTCTTTATTTTTTTTTGCCAATGTTAGGCATACACAGTCACAAGGAAATTTCGTAAAAAAAAAACGGCACAATGAGAAAAAAATTAGAAACACTAAAAGAAAGAACAATTGCAATCGGAGAAGGAAAATGACTACGACTACTGATATAGTATGTTGCTGCAAAATATTGTGAGAGATAAACACTATTACCAAAAAAGTTCAAATGCAGTAAACTAACAAATATATTTTTCAAACGTACGTATATAGATTGTCCATAAGCAAAATAAATATGAACAAGAAACAAGTTCCAATCAGGGTCGAGCTACGTTTCGACGACGTTAACCGTTTCACCAGAGGTCACATATTCCAAACGAAGATTGATCTCCGTCGATATTGTTCTGATGTTAATATATATATATATATATATATATATATATATATATATATATGTATATATATGTATGTATATATAATAAATTCCATAGCCAAACAACGTTTCAGCTCACAAGAGCCATGACAGTCAACGAACCGGAAGTCCAAGACTCGAGTTTCGCCCTCATTTATGCTGATATATGATATTTTATGTATTAATCATTGGAGGAGGTGTTTTAATGGTCTGAGAGGTTTAAACTGTGTTTACAATTAAAAGCGATTTCTTTGCCTCCAAGTGTAGTATCTGTTCATCAGATGCCGCACTTTCATTGCTTGTTTCGCTTTCGGTGGAGCAGTAGTCCTTCACGACTGAGACATTTTTTTTTTATTTTTGTACCTTTTCTCCACGTTAAAAAACGACCCTGTATATACGATCGCTCACATTCTGAAAATCATATATATATATATATATATATATATATATATATATATATATATATATATATATGTATATATTTATATATTAAATTATGATTCAATAAATTTTAAAAAAACTCTCATTGAAATGAAATGAAGTGGTTGAGTTTCATATCAAATAATTTTTATTATTCTAAGAATACTTTAGAAAATTTATCTCCTTAACCGATAGGGTTATTCTGAAGAATATATATATATATATATATATATATATATATATATATATATATATATATATATATATATATGTGTGTGTGTGTGTGTGTGTGTATATATATACTTTAATGTTATTATATATATATATTACGAAATTTTACTATATATACATATATATATATGTATATATATTATTTATAGTAAACAATATGTCTTCAGCAATCGGTTCTGATCGTTGAGCACTTTACAGTCAGTATGAGCTCACATGCATATATCATGATGTTATAATAATTAAATCACTATCAGAGACGTTCACACATTAAAAAATAAATGTTGAAATTTCAACAGTATTTCTCGCAGGTGACGTTGGCCGTGTGGTTTTGGTCCTCGCTAATTGAGTCAGAGATGACTTCGTTTCCGGCTTCGAATCTCTCGACCAGCGGTAATCGTGACACCTTGCACTGATGATGCCGAAAGGACTTTTTATATCAAGAAATACATTTCCATGGGGAAAAGACTAAAATATATATCAACTTATCGGAGAGGAAAAAACGCAGTGGGAATGACTAAAATAAATTTATCCATAATATAATTAACATAACGATAGATTTATTTCAGTCGTTCCCTTATTTAATCCTTTCCGATAATTTGAGTTTATTTTAGTCGTTTCCCCGTTTAAATTCGGTTCTCTTATACAAGAAATAAGACAAAATCTTACCATCAAATTTTTTAACTAAAAGTCGCAACTGTAATACATTCGAATATTACCATCAACATAATTTTGATTAATTACACTTATGAATACACAAAAAGGATTTTATTTCAGTCGCATCTTCTCAGCCTTATGAAACTCTACTACCAAAGAGATACATAGATGCCTTAAAACACCTAGCAAATAACAAGAACATAATTATATCACAAGCTGATAATAATGGTGGTATAGTAATAATAGAAAAAAGACATATCTGGAGAAAGTTTCCACACTGTTTGCAGAACGAAACACAAATACCATCACCGATTTTAAAACAGTAAATAGAAGTATTGAGACCCAACAAATCTTTTAAAAAACTTATAAAACACAGCAAAACTTGGACTACATTGAATACCACACCAATATTCCGTCATTATATGTCCTTCTCAAAATCCACAAAGCAGATATCTCTACGTGCCCTATAATATCTGGCATTGGTAATGCAACACAACAAAATTGCACGTGCCATTTCAAAATCTTGACTGTATTACTGGACACTATCAACACGTCACACATAAAAAAAAACTCCGGATATTTAATCAATAAGATAAAAAAAACACATTAATTACATAACAATAATATACAGAGTTTAGATATAACATCATTATATATTTATGCCTCTATTAAAAAATGTTTAAATCTATTCCATAAACACCTAAAAAGTCAAACATTTACTCATCATTTCCTCCCGACACTTTTATAAAAAAATATTAATCTTATAATTGACATGATTTATTTTCAATTCAATAACAATTTCTACTAGCAACATTTCGGTTTTCCTATCGGTAACTCTCTCAGTAGTAAATTAGCATGTTTTTTTTCTCAGAAATCTTATAATCTGATCCTTTTCAAATTTTTCAAACACAGAGTATTTAAGATACATTGGCGGCATTTAAATTTTTCTTCCTGAAACAGGCACATAGATAACATTAAAGACAAACCCTATATAGAGTTCACCGATGAAACAGAAAACAATCATTTATTACATTTCTAAGACACGCTATTATAAAATCCAATAAGAAACTATCCTTCACAGTTTACCGCAAAACTAGGCACAAATTCACTCACACCATAATTACAAAATAAAAACAGGTATGCTACTTGTTTTTTTTCCTACGTACATTCAGAATTTTTAGTCCAGAATATCTGGACGAAGAATTCAAATACCTCACAAACACTTTGAAACCTCTGTAATATCCCACATATTTCATATAAAATGCTAAGCGAAAAGTCAAACAAATATTTTCTAGAATAAATAAAATCATATACAGTGATGATCATATTTATTGGCACGGTAAAATAAAAGTTAAGTTTTGTCGAATAAATTCTAAAAAAGGGATTAAATTAAAGAAAATAACAAAGTATATTATGTATTTTTAACTGGCCTTTCTGATGCAGCAATCGGATTTTAGAAAAAATAAATAACAAAGGAACAACAAACATAATTGCAAAAAACCCTTGTTCAACATTATTGGCACGATTTATTTAATAATCAATTGTATAGCCTTTGGCCTTGATTACCTTCCTCAGTCGCTTTTCATAGTTTACAATCAAGTTGTTGCACTCTTCAGTAGTAATTTTAGCCCACTCTTCCTGACAATAATCCTCCAATTGAATAAGATTCTTAGGCTTCCTTTGCATTACCCTTAATTTTAATGTTCTCCATAAATGTTCAATTGGATTAAGGTCTGGGCTTTGTGATGGCCACTCCAAAACATTAATATGATTGTCCTCAAGCCATTTCTTAGTCAGTTTAGCCGAATGCTTTGGGTCATTATCTTGCATGAACCACCAACGACGACCAAGTGAGAGCTCTTTAGCAGAGTCTTTCAGGTTTTCATCCAATATTTTAACATAATCTTCCTTTTTTATGCTACCTGTTACCTTAACAAGTCGCCCTGGTCCAGAGGCAGCAAAGGATCCCCAAAACATCAAACTGCCTTCACCGTGCTTCACTGTGGGTATGGTGTTCTTAGTCAGGAAAGCTTCGCCAGATTTTCTGTAAATATAAGACACTTTATTATGGCCAAATAACTCTATTTTCGTTTCGTCAGTCCATAGAACACGTTTCCAGAATGCAACATCTTTATCAATATGACGTTTTGCAAAGGCTAGCCTTGCTTTCAGGTGCATAGGCTTCAATAAGGGAGTCTTTCTCGGACGACATGCTTTTAAACCAGCTCTCTTCAAAACTCTACCAACTGTATGTCGAGATACATTCACTCCAGAGGTGCTCTGTTCATCAACAATCTCCCCAACAGAGATCCTTGGGTTTTGTTTTACTTGTCGAACAATTTTCCGTTCATCTCTTGGGGAAAGAATCCTTTTTCTCCCTCTACCCTCTAAACTCATAACGTGGCCTTGCGATTTGAACTTGTTTATTATGGCTCTAACAGTGGATTTGGGAAGGTTTAGCTTCTTTGAAATCTTATCATATCCCTCCCCATTGGTATGGCATGCTACAACAAGCTTCCTGACGTCTTCGCTGTGTTCCTTAGTTTTAACCATGGCGATTGAAAATTATAATTTAGTCACTTATAATAGTTTAAATAAATCGCTATCTAAAAATTATCTGAAAAAAATTATTCACTGAATTAGCGTTAAACAAGCATAATATGGCTATAAAAAAGTTCAGAAAGCACGTAAACCGGAAATTGATTGCTATTATACTGATACTAAAAGAAAAACAAAGCCGTGCCAATAATTTTGAACAAGGGTTTTTTGCAATTATGTTTGTTGTTCCTTTGTTATTTATTTTTTCTAAAATCCGATTGCTGCATCGGAAAGGCCAGTTAAAAATACATAATATACTTTGTTATTTTCTTTAATTTAATCCCTTTTTTAGAATTTATTAGACAAAACTTAACTTTTATTTTACCGTGCCAATAAATATGATCATCACTGTACACCATACATTTTTTCATGAACAGACATCTCCTTTTACATATAAACACCAATACTACTATAATTTGCAATACTCTTAACAAACTAGTAATTCCAATCATACAAACTATATCAAAAACTATAAGAACAATCTCCAAAACAAACCAATTTCCAATGCAAGCATATACATTGTTCCTTGCGAAAATTGCCATCATATACACGTTGGTGAATCCCAGCCTAAATTAGAAAAAAAAACACTAATGAACAAAAAAGAGATATAAAAATAGCAATTCTCTAAGTGCATTATTCTCTCATTTATTGCGGTATAATCATGCCTTTTACTTCAAACAAGCAAAAATAGCTAAATTTATTTCAAATAAAGCACAGCGAAGACTTCTTGAATCAGCGCTTATTGCAAATTCATGCACAATTAAACAACGTAGATGCTTCTATAATGTAGCGTCATTAATAAGTAAACTTTTATTAAAAGAACATAATTTAATTGCACCTATTTACAATGCCTCCCCACGGGACACAGTTAGACACCAGGGGCGTTTTTTAACGTGAAGAAAAGGTATAAAAAAAAAATGTCTCAGTCGTGAAGGACTACTGCTCCACCGAAAGGGAACAAACAATGGAAGTGCGGCATCTGAAGAACAGATACTACACTTGGAGGCCAAGAAAACACTGTTAATTGTAAACACAGTTTTAACCTCTCACACCATTCAAACACCCCCTCCAATGATTAATACATAGAATCTCAATCAATAAATTTGATAACAAAAACACACTCATTTCATTTTAGTTACACACCTATATTTGAATTTGAACAGACATATTTTATCCGGAAAGAATATTAACTGTGTCATATTTTCCAAAATACATTAACGACTACATGACGTTATTAAAATCTCCCTCTTTTTAACAACGCAATCTGCCTCCAGTTTTTGAATTTCCAACGTCTTTTTTTCCGAAATGGAGCAGCGTCACACTTTGCACGAGAAAATGTTAAAATACTTGTACTAGTGTTTTTATTTTCTTGATTTCATTCATCCAAAGAAAGTCTCGAAAAAAAAAAAAAAAACGCCGATGAACACATAGCTCTGTTTGCTCCTTTATATTTCCTTATATCGCCGGAATACTATTTCTATTATTCTCATCATATATATATATATATATATATATATATATATATATATATATATATACATATATATATACATATATATATGTATATATATATGTATATATATATATATATACATATATATATACATATATATATACATATATATATAGAGAGAGAGAGCGAGAGAGAGAGAGATAGAGATAGATAGATAGATAGATAGATAGATAGATAGATAGATAGATAGATAGATAGCTATCAGAATCCCGAGACGTATAGGACACAGATTATTTAAAGTGTGGTGTCAAGTCTTAAAATATATTGTTGGGAGATAATATTTTTTAAAGATAATCCCAGCCAAAAAATAAACAGCTCAATATATTTGATCGAGCAAATATAATTTATATTTATTTCTTTTTAAATATTTAAATTTTATTTAGAAAATAAGTTTGTTTTCAGAACAAAATAAATATTATTTGAACAAAAAATACAATTCAAAGTACTTTCCATGACTCATGGATTTTCGATGTGGGCTCATCTCATCAGAAGATAAATTCATTAAGAAAATATTAAACATAGTTTGAAATAGATTTTCCAATCAGTATATACAAGTAAAATATAGTAAAGATTAAATACTTTTACGGACATAAAAAAAAAAAAAAAAAAACAAAAAACAAAAAAAAACACCGGTTGAAACGAAGAAAAGCTATGAAATTATGGCATCCGCTATTATGGTAATCCTTGAATAGACTAGGATGATGTCGTTAGAATCCAAGTTAGTTGAAGAAATCCACCTTTTATGATAAAACATCCATTGTCTTTAGTTATATCAATTTGGAAATGGATGATCTGAGATTCGTCCTGTTAGATTATAGGGCCCCAAGAACGGGTCTGTTGTGTATTGTGTATATGAATATATTCCATAACTGCGTACATGCTGAATAGTGGGGTTATTTTTTTCTGTATATTTGTGTACATGTAAATGCGTGTATGTATATACGTTGTATCATTTAGTTGATCGTCCAGTTTGTATATTTTAACATTTATGCAACAATTCTAATAGGAAACGATTGACGTGGATGTATCGAAACAGTTGTAGACAAACAGCTATTTTTAACAGATGTAAGTAATACAACAAATACCTGAATTATTTACGAACATTCATTTTTATGATTCGGCCGGCATCTTCAGAGATTACACGCTTTTCAACTTGGCTGCCTGAAATGACGCCGCTCCCTGAGCCATGGAGAGACCAACCCCATTTTTGAGACCTCTGTTCTCTCTGATGTCCAGCTAGCGTTTCCTAGAATCTCTCTAAATCTACATTTAATCACGTGTTTCATTACGTGTCTCAAACCAACAGCTGATGCAACCCCAATCTAGTTATTTGTTTATGCAAGCCAAAAATCATGTTTACATCTATTTTCTATTTTCACGTTCCTTTTGCGATTTTATTATATGCCAATCATCTTTCCCCAATTTAATTGTTTATTTTTCTAATCATAATAATTGATTCAGCGACCTGCTGTCACTCGAATCAACTAGTAGTAGTAGTAGTAGTAGTAGTAGTAGTAATCGTAGCAGCAGTAATACTACTACTACTACTACTACTACTAATAATAATAATGTTTGGACCCTTTCCACTGCTTGCCACAGTAACCACACAGATACTACGCTATGATCACAACCGGAAGAATCACAATATTACAGCCCCTCCCCCCTCATTTTTAGTTAGTATAATCCTCGTATAAGGTGTTCACTTAAAGATGTGTTCTGTTATAGAATAAAATCCAGTCGTTTTAAGTTAATTCTCTGATAATTGTTTTATAAATATCAAGGTAGTTGGAAATTTCCAAATCATATATTTTATGGGTTGATTTAAAATAGAGACAAAAATAAAGGTAAAAAAGATAATAAGATTAAAACAGAAAATATATAATAACATAATAATAAAAAAAACTTGGAGATTTTAAAAAGTAAATAAGGTTAACTTAGTATTCTAAGCATGTTCTCCGTGCTCTTAATTAAATGAAGAATAGAGAGAGAAAAATGAATAGTAAAAATAAAAAGTTATTTGTATCTGTAAGCTTTTGAATAACAGGGAAGACAGGTGGAGACAGAAAAAAGAAAAAAAGGGAGAAGAGGAGGAGAACAAGCTGATGTTTATTTAAGACATGCGATGACATTGATAGCGACACAATTTTATACAGCGCAAAAAATCGGTTAAAATCGTAGTGGAAGCTGATTCTCTTTAATAGACAACTCAATCAGTAGGTAAGGGCCTATAGGGTATATGTTACCAAATCAGAGTTAAAACAACAATATTAAAAATATAAAATTAAAAAATATATATATAAAAATAGATAAATAAATAACGGTTTGCTTATGCTGCAAGAAAAATGCTTATAGAATTTAATATATCAATATGTAATACCGTTTATCGGAGGAATAATCAAGCAATAAAATTTATATAATTATATAAGCAACCAAATATTATATTTATTTTATAAATCTTAAATGAATAATTTCTACTGAAGTTTTAATAAGAAAGGTTAATTTTAAGCTGTATATTATGAAGCTAAAATATATTTTTAAAAAAGTCATAGATCATTAGTTTAATAATAGTTTGAATTCCTGGGGTCACATTACGAAAGGATGATAAATATTTCTTACAATGTAAATATAAAAAGTAGTTTTAATGTGATTTTAGAAGGATTTTTTATAGATAATTGGTGCTATTATTTTAAGCCATATTAAAGACCAGCGTATATTTGGGTTTAATTAAGATGCCTTGGATGAAATTATCAGGGAAATAAATTTTGTAGGCGAAAAATATAATGGAACGGTAGATGACTAACTAATTAATGGCTTTGAAGATAAAGTCTCCCATTTATATTAACGAGGGTAATGGAGAGGATTATTAATACAGTTATGGTATGGAAATTATGAATTAGAAAAGTACAATTAAGGGGTGATTCTTAATATTGCTGAACCTAAGAATCTAGATAATAAATAGCGTGTTCTAAAACTAGGATTATATAGCCAAGATATAACATGTAACATATAAGAATGTAATTAGTTGGATATGGAATAAGAATTGATTAACGAGAGAAACAGTCGATTAAGTAGATTTAAATATTAATAAAGTATATAACATTAGATTATAAATAAAAAGAATATTGATTGACCATGTTAAGTAAGAGATAATGTGAAGTGAGTGTTGTTTTTATAGCTTAATACTGAATTCTCTATGTTATTTCATATTAACCGTATTTAAATTTTCTCTCATGTTTACAATTTGATACTAATTCATTTCTAGTATTTATTGTAGGTCTTAAGAAAATGATAATTTTTGCAACTTTAGAGGTGCAAACATGACAATATTTAGACCCTGATCTGTATCAGTTTGCTTTTCTTATTATACTCTATTTGACTGAGTAAGGGGCCATCTGAAGTGTTAGGTTTGTTCTATTAAAATAGTTAGATATGTGCCTTTTTATCTGTGTATTTTCGCTTGGAAAGAATGTAAGTAGTTTTAGATTCTCCATTTTATTAAATTACAGGTTGCGTCTATATAAGTTAGAGTTTTAGTTTCATTGGGTTATTATCAGGATCCTTTTTTATAGGGTGGTTTGGGATTGAATAATTTTTAGAATTGTCGGATTATATTGGTACGTCTGTTGTGAATTAATTATAGGAGAGGCATTATAAGGGTTTGTTTTGTGGGTTATTGTTCTTTAAAGTATCCGGATGATTCTGTAAATTTTAAATATTTTGGTCGGAGTCATTGGATATTATGTTATTAGAGTGTGGTTTATATGTGGAAAATTGTGTTACCGCGTAAGAGTATAAAACGCTCTTATGTATTCAATAGATATTAGAGAACATAAATTAATCCTTCTAACATTACCTTAAAACTATTCTTTATATTTAAATTCTCAGTAGTAATACTAATATTAATCATAGTAGTAATCATTCTTTAATACTATTAAACATGACATTCTATTATCACCATTACTAAATATCTATATATTTTTTTTTATTTTTTAGCTTCATATAGTGTAGTCTACAAATTACCTTTCTTATTATTATGTCAGTAGAAATTACTTTTATTAAAGTTTTATAGACTATATAATACTTGGCCACTTGTATAATTATATAAATTTTATTGATAATTTTACTACCATAAACGGTCTTACATATTGATATATTCAATTTTTGAAGTCTTATTATATATATCATATTTTATCTTGTAGCTGTTCTTTGAATCAATCAGAAAGCATATTCGCTTGAAAATAAAGAGGACTTAGTTTAAATGTATTATTATATTCCATAGTGCGTTTTTAATTGTTTTAATTTCAATATAATAAATATTCAGTTATTACAATGCTTTTTGTCCTGGGTAAATATTTAGTTTTTTTTTTTATATACATGAGGGTCACCACTTATCAAGGCCCGGAGGTCACTCAGGGAGAAGGGTTATTGCATATACAGTATGGAAATTTGATAAAGTGTCTTACTAAAAGTTTGTCAGGAATTTGTTTATGTTGGATTTGAAGACATCCAAGTTGTAGTCGGGTGGGAAACAGGCGAACGGAAGAGAGTTCCAAAATCGTGAACTTCTGAGAAAGAAGCTCTGCTCATGGAATCTACGTTTGTATTTAGGCACAGATAAAGAGTGGGGAAATTATTGACAGTAGTTTCAGCCAGACGGGTGTTTCTTGTGAAAGATTGGCGAGGGGGACGAGAGATTGGAGCTCAGACGAGCACTTGCCATGGGAATAAGTTAGAGTATCCTTTAATTATGAATTCGTCTAGAGAAGTGGTTGGCCCTATGCCGGATTCACTTAGAAAGAATATGTCCGGTTTCGTTCCCTGTAATTGTGTTTCAACCTCTGGAAGGTTGGAAGGTAGACCCCTGATGTTGGAGAAGGAGACCTGGTAGTAGGGGTCTACGTTGGAGGATGGGGTTCTAGGTTTATTCGTGTTTCTGAGATTTGTCATGGTTGTTGAAGTTTTGGGGTTTGTGGAGCAGGTCGGTAGACTTGATTGGAGCAGGACAGAGAGGGAAAATAAGAGAGAAAACGACAGGGATTTTTTCTAGCACATAATAAGGTAAAGCCGTAACAATTACCTACAAGTATGGCATCGAGAGGTTCTACCAGAAACTACTGTGTGGTCCAGAATCCATGCAGCAAATGGCAATGCAGCAGCTCCGGTACTTTGCACCTGCTGATAGGACAGTCTCCTTAGTGGTTAATCTAGCGTTCGGGTCCCTGGCTATTAGGCGGGTAACGTCAGCCCAGATGAAACGTTTACCTCCAGATCCCTTACTAGTGATATTACAACAAGTATAGACATAGAAACAGAATATTGCGACATCTCAGGCTACTCTTTACAAAGTACTACCGACCTGGAAAGCAGCTTTGTCAGAAAAAATCATTCATTGGACATGAGGACTGAAGGACAAAAAAAAAAAAGAGAAGCGAGAGTTACTGGAGCTACCGATAACACATCCACATGCATTATCTACTCCCATTGAGAAAAAAAAATAAAATAAAATAAAGGCGAGAAGGACTTATTAATATCTACTTAGTATTAATCCGTTGCCCCATTCCTGGCTTAGGATAGTACTTGAAGATGGTCACCCCTTCCATGTTAATGCATGGATACTTTTTGCCTTTATCTAGGTCGAGATTGGATGTTCGACCGTTCCAGCTCAACCCCATAATAAATATGCTATAATAGAACTTTTATCAAATTGA
Organism: Euprymna scolopes; assembly: GCF_053919585.1. Taxonomy (NCBI): domain Eukaryota; kingdom Metazoa; phylum Mollusca; class Cephalopoda; order Sepiida; family Sepiolidae; genus Euprymna; species Euprymna scolopes. The sequence continues at coordinate 75,622,579 of NC_136509.1, forward strand.
AAAAGTCTGGTGATTTTTAACTCGTTTGTTGTTCAAATGTTTTATTCTTTAAACAGATGAACTTGATTTTAAAAAAATCTGCGATCTATTTGTAAATTGCAAATAAAGAAGATAACTTTTATTTTATTTTCATTTCTCTACGGTTAAGTTTTAAAGATAAATCGATGTGTATTAAACTGTTTATGGTTATTTATATCTTCTCTTTCTTACAAATCATTTCTGAAAGAAATGGTAGGATCCTTCTACCGCTCCAGAAGATACCTCACTGCTGATGCAATTCTCTATCTATATAAAAGCCAAGTACGTCCTAGAATGGCGTACTGTTGCCAAATCTGGACAGAAGCTGTTAAAAACAGCATATCCTGCCTTGCCAGAGTACAAAATATGCTTCGTGGCTTAGTGGGAGATGTATTTTCTATTCCCTGCAACCTCTCTCTCTCTCTCTCTCTCTCTCTCTCTCACAGGAGAGACGTTGAGAGCCTGTCTTTGTTTTATCTTTACTTTCATGGCAAGTAATCGTCTGAGCTCCAATCCCTGGTCCCTCACGAAAAACACCCCTCTAGCTGAAACCACTGTCAAACATTTTCTCCAGCCTTTATCTGTGCCAAAACCAAAACGTAGATTCCATGAACAAAGCTTATTTCTTAGAAGTGCACGCCCGTGGAACTCTGTCCCGTTTTCCTGTTTCCCACCTGACTACAACTTGGATGTCTTCAAGTCCAATATAAACAAATTCCTGATGAATCTCCCCTTTATCCAATCTCAACACTAACGTACTGCACACGCAATAACCCTTATCCGCGAGTGGCTCCAGGGCCTTGATAAGAGGTCACCACCTTCTAAAAAAACAAAAAGAAAAAGAAGCGTGGCGCGCCTATAAAAATTTAATCGTTTTTTTTTTTTTCATGACAAGTGTTCAATCGACTTTCAATGTATGGTTTGTCCATGCCAAACATTCACAGCAAATACTCGTCTAGAAACAACCGCTTTTAACAATGTGTACCAATTTTCTATCTGAACCTAAAATTTTACACGATTTCCATTAATAAATATTTCTTTCGGAGAACTGCCGCTTATGTAACTCTATACCACGGGCTGCTTTTCAGCTGACTAAAACATAATCGTTTTAAAGTCTTATTTAAACATGTTCTTGTGAGCAGTCATTCAAATAGTCAAATTGTACCTAATTTCCACCGTTACATAGTTGCTGTCTCATCAAATATATTACACTCATTAATCTCTATCCTCGAATTGTCTTCAGGCCATGATGAATATTATCTCCCTTCTAAACATATGAGCGTTTCGGGTTATATATATATATATATATATATATATATATATATATATATATATATGTATGTGTGTGTGTGTGTGTGTGTGTGTGTGTGTGTGTGTGTGAAAATTTTCCGGGGGGGTACAGAATTTTATAACGGCTAAATACAGACCAAAAAGCATAATGCATTTAAAAAGTAAAAATAAAAAATGAAAATAAAGGTTAGCTAACCCGGTTTCGTTCCTCACTTATCAAAGCTAAATCGAGGAAAATACGATTTAAAACAAAGTCATGAATATGGCGGGGGTAGGGGGAAAAGCAGAAATAAACGGGAGAAAAATTACATAGAGACTAAATTAAGTCCTAGAAGATTTTCTTTTTGCTTGCAAAGAGAAGGTCTCAATGACTTAATAAAAAGAGTCTCTAAAATTTTCAAATGATAGGGAGAGTGCGACTTACTAAGGACCGTAAACATGTCAGCACTGAAATTCGTGGCACACGCATGGTTATTTATAAGTTGGTCGCAAATCGCAGAAGCATACGCATTACTCAGAACATCCGAGGGTGAAAAATGTGCATAACGAATCTTTCAAGGCACATGCTGTTTCAAACGAAAATCTAATCTTTGCGATGTTCGCCCAACATAGTGCGCACTGCAACTACATTTAAATAAATAAATAATAGAATTATTATGGTGGTGGTGGTGGTGGGAAGCACATCTTTGCGAATAGACGGCAACATAGGCCTAGTTAAAAACACAATACGCGGGTTCGATGCAAAATAACACCGTTGCACAGACAAAGAAATTTTCTTAGCAAATCGGTCACTGATGTTACCTAGCCAATGTAGACGTATGTACACAGGGCATCTATTAGCTATACTTTCTTTGGGTTTATGAAAATTAGAAACTTTCTTATTGATAACAATATCCAAGGTGGTAACCATTATTACAAAGAGTCTTAGTGATATATTTGAGTTCGTCATTCAAATTAACTTCAGAACAAATCATCAAGACCCTATGTGCTAAAGTTTTGATTAACTTATATTTTTGGTTTATAAAGCAAAAAGAGTCCCAACGCGTATAGAGTTGGTTTACGATAAACAGAAGTAAGTAAACACGAGGATGTATTGGACATAAAAACATCCAAAAACGGAAGAGTAGAATTATTTTTCTTGTCTACCGTAAACTTAAGGGCTGGGTGAACGTTATTAAGGGACACAAAAAAAGCATCCACATAGTCTCGTTGTCAAATGAGCAGAACTGTCGTCAACGTAACGAAAATAAATGTCTTGTTCATGCAAACCAGACAATAGACCCTATTCATTAAAACTCACAAAGATATTCGCCAACGCTGGCCCGAGTGGGGACCCATGGCCACACCATCCGTATGTCAGTATATGATATAGTTGAAACTGAATTCTACCGACATGGCAAATTTCATCAATTCTACAGAAATATTTTCTGGGATTGGGAGAGTCGGAAGTTTACTCCGATATAAAGCGTCAGCACAAATATTAATAGTCTCTAACAATGGGATACAAGTAAAAAGACTGGAAATATCGAAGGAACACATAAATTTGTCTGAATGAGTATATTTTTGTATATAGTTAGCAAAGCTAAAAGAATCTTTAATACAATATGAACTATAAAGTTCCAAAACAGGTTCTAAAATAATTGTCCACCATTTTGCTAGCTTATGTTGACAAGACCCTATCATAGATAACATGGGTCTGAACAGTACCCTCTCTTTATGGGTCTTAGGAAAACGATACAAACGAGGACGAATAGAACCAGTAGGATGAATTAAATCAGAAATGAAAGTGGGAAGAACACCACTTTTGAGTCATTTGACAAGTTGTTTTTGGAACTTGGTCTCGATAGAAACAGTAGAATCATGAGTATCTACCGGACCCAATTTAACAAATTTAGAGGTGTCCCCTAAAATAGTCGACATTTTATTGATATAATCCTGGTGATCCATAATGACAACGCCAGAACATTTATCGAGTTTTGTTATGACTTAAGATTTATTATGGCGAAGTTATTACGATAATGTTCACTTCGCCATTTTGCTTCACAAAACGAAATGGATGTACCCGCATAAGAATGTGCGACGTCATTAAGTTTCGCCTTAATATCACTGATTATAGAGTCGGAAACAGGAGAAAGTCTTTTTAATTGAGCAAAAAAACTTCAAATTCAGCATATATCTCTTCACGTTTTGGTGGTAAGGGAGATATCTATATATATATATATATATATATATATATATATATATATATATAGAGAGAGAGAGAGAGAGAGAGAGAGATGTGTGTGTGCGTGTGTGTGTGTGTGCGCGCAAGCCTGGATTCCCTGCGTTGTCCAGGTGTATGAGGTGTGGAAGTAGGCAGCCGGGCTCGATCCCGTACCGCAAACGAGAAAAAGAACTAGAGAAGAACGTGATGTCTTTGCCTGAAGTGGTCAATATTCAAATTAAAGCTAGTCAATCGAAAAGAAGGGATGAATTTTGAAAATATCGGCGAAAAAGCAACCCCTCTTTGCAGAAAAGTGGCCAACTAGGGGTGAAGGAATTAATGTTTTAGCTAATTTTTCGATACTTGTTGTCCGAAGATTCAAGCTTAAAATCGCTACCAATCTTGTAAAAATCCGTTACCTCTGTCGAACGTATTTGTCAGACATACATACATACATATATACATACATACATACATACATTTAAGCATACAGGTGAGGTTTATATTAAAGAAATTCAAAAATATTTGTTCTACACAGTTGAATTTATGAATGACATGTTTATTGCTTTAAAAAATATTACATGTATTTCAAGTAGTGAGTGTGCGAAGCGATAGCAAGACGGCAAATCAAACTAATTCCAAATAAAAGAAATACACTCGCTTTTGTTAATACACATTACGCAAGATACGCTTCTTTTGCAAATCTAGTAAAGCCTGATAAGTGTAAAAAAAATCAGCTTCTAAGGAATCGGTAGAATATTTCCATGTCTTCATTTTACGATAATGTGATGTTTGTTCGTATCGAATATTTGTTCTTGGCATTCCTGATAATAGAACCCTGTTTATCAGCGAAATGACAAGAAAATATTTTATGAAATAAGTAGTTCTTTTCTACTGGTTTATTAAACTTCGAGTCATGCCTTTGTAAGTTTGACTTTCTTTTGGTAAAATCATTTATGCTGACATAATAAGTCGAAAAACAGATTAGCTCTCCTGTTAATTTGAGCACGAGCATTCATAGCATAAAGTTTCTTCATCATTAATTTTTCAAATCTATCTACCCGCAATTCAGACGGTACCAACGCTGAAGAGATAAATAACGATCGGTGAAATGTGAAGTATTCCTCTGTAAAAATACTTCTATTTCATTTATGAGAGAAATGCTATGCTTACGATCCTTTTTTTTACATTTTAAACTTATTGGATGTATTTCTGGAATAAAACATACCTGAGAACACTGACAAACATATAAATAATCTTTCAGTGAAATTTGAAAAAGAGTATTTCAGCCGTTGCGGAACGTATAAGAAAGTAACTCACACACATATGACATATATATATATATATATATATATATATATATATATATATATATATATATATATATGTATTATCTCCCAACTTTAGTTTCATGCATAAAGTTAATTGCAGTTTATTAGCATTATTTGACACTGGAGATATTCACAATCGTACCCTATTTCCAAACGAAGATGTGAGAAATATATATATATATATATATATATATATATATATATATATATATATATATATATATATATATATATAGCAGCGTGGTTAGACGACGTTGCCAAGGATTGAATTATTAGCAACGAATGTTTCCCACTCCCATATTTTATTGTCATCGAAATCGGTGAAATCGCACATATTTCAATCAAATCGATTGATTATCAAGTGCAGTTGGAGGCCCATAAAACACTAAGTCAAGCATCATACTCTAATTGTGATCTAAACTTAAACGCCGATGTCGAGCACGCTCTTGTCATTTGAAAGAACCTACTGTTGATTTATAGGCAAAACCTTTCGGCTTCTGTGGTAATAAACCTTCTCAAATGCACTTGTGATGGTAGGCGGTGTAAAGTGTTAACTTCGAGTCTATTCCTTCATTAATTGGATTATCTTGATTATCAATCATCAATATTATCGAAGACATTTCGATACAAAAACTATCAGAGGACACTGCCAGACACATGCAGTTTATTTGGTGTGAAATTTCATAAAATTCGGTCTTGCTGTTTTCGAGTCCATACGAAAAGAACTCTCTAATACACATACACACAAAGTTCATTTTATATATGATGATTGCAACGTCTTTTCATATGAGTGTCACTCCGTCAGACATTTAAAGTCCATGAGCCAAAAAATGACTTCCATCGCCACAAGACCATTTTAATAGACAAATGTCTGAGGGAGTATCTATAGACTAATGATGTTACAGAGTCTTTGCTTTGTACGACATCTAAATCTCTCCCTCTCTCGGTTCAAAATGTTGAGATCCAGCAGCAAGCAAGAGGAAAATAGCCAGCAACAAGTTAAACTGCAGACCAGCTTAATGCGGGTACTTGTCTCCCGATTTATGTTTTTTTTTTTTTAAATCAGAGATTTGCCTCTCCTAGAAAGGTTTCCTTCACCACGGCTTACGGAAGACCTCTCCATCCTCACACACACACATACATACACACAAACACACACGGTGCTAGATGCCCGTTTACACGGAAAAGTAGTTCATTCGCTCTTTGGAAGGTCTTGTTTTTAATCCTTCAGGGAAACTAGCCACACACTTCACCAAACAAGTCTAGCTGGGAACCAATTTAGTCGCCGGTGACCCGAATATGAGGCAGGTAGTACTGAGTTACATGATACCAGTAGCATATGACATGACCTGACACATTATATATATATATATATATATATATATATATATATATATATATATATATAAAGCTGATCGTCTGTGTGTGTGTCTGGCCACGAATAGGCTCCTATATGGTTGAATATTTAAAAAAAAATGATTACATATAATGATAGAAGATGTATCGAGGATCAGGAATGGGTATGTTTGATCTGGCAGAACGGTGGTTCATAAAAATTCGCCTGGCCCCGAAAATAGAGAAAAAAAAATGTTTACAAGTATTTTTAAAATAGATGTACATAGAAATAGTTTGATAAGTATCTTTCAACTTTAATAGGGATGGTATAATAAAATTGTGGGGCCTGCGGTCGCGCCTTTGCTCCATGGAAATATGGCACAAACTTTAACAAAGACTTTTCATATCTATCTGCGTAAATATACTTTGATAATTATGTTTCAGTTTAAACAAATATGGTATAATAAAATTATTGGTTGTTCGTTCGCGCCTGCCCTCTATAGAATGTAAATATGTCACAAGATTTAACAAAGTTTTTCAAAAGGGGTAAGGATCCTCAATAACACTTTAACTTTAATTTTTATTCACGTTAGCTTTTATTTATTTTTTGAGTTGGATCATATTGTGTCGAATAAATTCACCTCATAAATTCACGTTCTTATTAAATTGAAAGCCAATAAAAGTCGGAACTTTAGATAATTCTCGACACAAATTTTGCATAACTCTGTTTTTTTCCTTCTCCACTTGCACGTGACACTTTTTCGAAAATAGATCAATAGATAAACAATAAAAAATAAGAACGTTACTTGTAATCCTGTCAAAAGGAGGAAAAATCATGCTCATGTGATTACGTGTCTTTATAAAAACATTTACTTGACCATTTAATTTATGTTTATATATCTGTTTAAGCTTCTTTTGTCAGTGTAATAGAAGGAATTCAGTTGATTGCAACTCTTTCTGCGTGTTCTTTACATTACAATAGTACAACCCTAAATCCGACGGCACAATACTACACCGTTCAATACTGTAAAACTGACACGAAGCTGTTCTTATTCATATTTATATCGTTTCTTTGCTTTAAAAAACTAAAGTAATTACGTATTTACTTTTTTAATATTCCATTTTGCTATTTCGGATTATTTGTTAAATCAAGTCTGTTGATTGCCTGCAGTATTTTAGTACCGACTTTGCTGCACCAAGGCGAACCTTAACATGCCACCCATAGTTACTTTGTTCCCAATATATTGTAGTCTAATTTCTACTGTTGAGAATCCACTGTTTATTTGATAGTGGCATGGATTAAAGTTAAAATGCAAAAGTCATGCATCATGGTGTTATTGTACTCTAAACAGAATTATATATTCGAACGCGCCCCTGCCCTATCAAAGAACCTGCGGTTGATTTTATACGCGGCGCTCTTCTTTATGTGTCGTAATAAATCTCCTCAAATGAACTGATGATTTTAGGCAGTATAAACTGTTAACTTTTGTTTAAATTTGATTCCACCTCCTGTAATACGATTTTTTTCGATTATTGATTTCTGATGATTGCTGGGAATATCTATATTAAAAACTGTGGAAACTCCACTGAACACATTGAAATTTATATGGGTGACACGCCACGTATGTTAATTAGGTGGATCCTACCACAACAAAAACATATCCAGGAAAGCTCACAGACAATATCAATAATATTTACTTCTTTTTTAAAAATTATTTCCTAATGTTATTTCTTATAGTTGTCCGTGATACTCAGTTCGTTATCTTTTTTATTTTTCTCCTTCTTAGTTAATTCTAATCTATATAATTATTAAACTCAAATGACATTATAACGAGTGTTTAACCCAACATCCGGTTTACGACTTCTGGTTGCGCATGCGTACATAAACAAATAATCATAGCGACAATAAAACGTATTGTTTTACTGTGTACGTTTTCAACGTCCCAATTGTTTTTTCTTTTGGCGTGTAAATTATCCAACTAAACAATTGTTAATATTTTCTGCATTTTATTTTACATCATTCATTTCCGTATAACGTTAAGGTTATTTTCACGCAATGTTCTTACATATAAATCTACTTTAACCCGTTGACAACCATAAGAGAATTTTACAACGGAGATTTACCCGCTGCCTCACTATGTGTTTTAATTTATTATCCATTTTTCCTACACTTTTATTAAATAACATTCATACATTTTCTTCTACACTACCAACATAAATAAATAACCCCGAAAATATCTTTTTTTTTAATTTGCGTTACAAATTAATAATCAACGCAACAATTAAACGTATGATTTTACTCTGTACGGTTTCAGCATCGGAATGTTTTTATTTTTGTCGCGTTTAAATTAAAAAAAATATCGAAATTTGAATTTAACTTTAAGTATTATGGTTTCTCTTCATGTACATTTACCTATAAATATGGCACACCACTTATTCAATGGCTGTTAGTTTGTTTTTTGTTTTTTTAAATATATGAATATATATATATATATATATATATATATATATATATATATATATATATATATAAACAGGACGGCTCATAGAAATCTATCTAAATTCTTTTCCATTTTAAAATACTTTCAGAGAAATGTTTTTGTTATGTCAGAACACCCTATTTTCCTTAAATCACAAACGTCACGCTCATACGTTAATTCCACAGCTAATATATCATACTGACACAACGAGTCACGGGTAGTCTAGTATTTTATAGACCCTTATATTCTTACATGCATGATCGTACCAGGTTTAATCGCGTCGTCGATCCGAAGAAATCGTAACGTCCAAATCGACATACATGTCACATAGCTGGAGTACAGCGAGGGTATATTAAACATACATATGAGGGAAACAAAATTTTTAACTGCTATATAATCGTTCATGGAATGTTCGTTGTCTGTGTGTGTACATTATTAACACATACTGAAACATATATTTTAAACAATAGTTAAACAAACAGGACTAATAGGAGCCTTTTATGCTTGAGCGAACAAACAGATCACATTCGATTTTGGCCACAACAATAGTTGTATGACTATAGGTGCGCATCTGAAATTGAAATTTCAAAAACTCGAACAATCAACCTGTTTTGCCACATTGGCATTTATTACTTTAACGTTATTTTGGTTCTGATGTTGCACGCCATTTATTTTGCCAAGATTTTATGTTACTGTATTTTTTAACTGAATGCTTCCATGGCTGAAACAGTCTCTCCCAGCCGAAAACTTCTTCCCCGTCTTCTTGTTTTAACTCCTTAGCTAAATCCTCTAAGACAAACTCCTCTTACTGATCATGTGTATTTCCACACTATTATTATAAACTCGACATGACTAAAGACACAAATCGGAAGATCCTCCTAGGTAACGTATTTAATTTATGTTAATTAACATTTTTTCACGTTAATGTTTTTAGGAAATATTTTAACAAAATATTTACCTTAAATTATTTCACATTGATAGCTTTCTTTCTGTTATTCAAGTTTTATCTTCCGTATAAAAATATTTCTGACGTAAACAATAGGCCATAGCACGCTAGCCGATATTTTCCGGGATCCAATAATATAATGATTTTTCAGCTACCCTTTCAAATCACAACACATACTTAAATTATTCGTTGACATCTATGCTAATGACACGACCGTCTACAGCAACACATCAAAGTCTGTAAATGACAAAGCTCTCTCTGATTCTCTCGCCTCTGATCTCGAACGAGTGGTTCAGTGATGGAAGACGTTGCTGGTTACCTTTAATGCATCTAAAACCAAACTCCTATCTTTACATCATCAACGCTCTGATCCCCATCTGGCATCAATGTAAGTGGGTGGCTCTCGAGTAGGAGAAGCCCCATGTTTTGACAAGCTTCTGGACTTGACCTTCACTCCTTATCTGAAATGGAATACGTACATCAAATCTGTTGCCAAGGTCGCTGAAAAGATGGTGGTATCCTTCTGCCGTCCCAGGAGATATCTCACTACTGATGCAATTCTCTATCTATATAAAAGCCAAGTACGTCCAAGGATGGAATGCTGCTGCCATATCTGGGCAGGAGCTGCTAAAAACAGCCTAATATGTCTTGACAGAGTACAAAAGAGATTTCGTGGCTTAGTGGGGGATTCCCTTTTCTCTTCTCTGCCACCTCTCTCTCACAGAAGAGACGTTGCAAGTCTATCTTTGTTTTATCCTTATTTCCATCGCAGGTGTTCGTCTGAACTCCAATCTCTGGTCCCCCATCGCCAATCTTTCACAAAAAATACCCGTCTAGCTGAATCCACTTATCAAATCTTTCTCCACTCTTTATCTGTGCCTAAATCAAAACGTAGATTCCATGAACAAAGCTTCTTTCTTAGAACTGCACGCCGGTGGAACTCTGTTCCGTCTTGCTGCGTCCCTCCTGAATACAACTTGGATGTCTTCAAGTCCAACGTAAACAAATACCTGATGAACCGCCCCCTTAAGTAGACACTTTAAATATCCACACACACGTACTGTACTTACAATAACCCTTATCCCTGAGTGGCTTCCGGGCCTTGATAAGTGGGTACTACCTTGTAAAAAAACCCAGCGATGCTACTACTAGAACAAAAACTTCTTTTATTACAATCACTAATACTAATACTACTACTAAGACATTATATTTCAAACTTGTCACATTGTAGTTAGCGTATCAAATTATATAGGAAAAAGATAATTGGAAATTTAGTAATAACCATATACATAGATCTTTATAGAAATGTCCGGCTATTAGCCTGTGTAAATAATAGTACTATAGAAGTAATAATATTAATGAATCCGGTTAAGTAATTAACTAGACTAAACATTATTGATGTTTAAAATAAATCGCAATCAATTAATCCAAATATTTAGCCTGAAGATTATATTCGGGAATGCAATATGAACGTTTTTGTGTGACTTATGCCACATGTATCTGTTCATACCATATATATATATATATATATATATATATATATATATATATGTGTGTGTGTGTGTGTGTATATGTGTGTATGTGTGTGTATGTCTGTATTTGTGGGTGTATGTGTGTATATGTGTATGTTGGTGTATTTGTGTGTGTGTATGTATTCCGTGTTGTAAAAAAAATGAAGAAGCAAAGTAAGAGAAAGTACGATCCAAATAATTCTGGAATATTGTTGCTTGCGTCCTTTCCAGTTTTCTCATTATAACCCGAGGAGAAATAGAATCCAAAATTAAAATAGCTACCACAATGACTGAGCGTCGAGATTTACAAGGCTTCCGTTTGACTTCAACATATTGAGTTCATTTAGATGTGACCACTTTTTAAGTCTTCACTAAATGCAGTATGCTAAATCTGTACCGAAAATTCGCAGCGTGGTCGATGTACACTCTTGTTAAAAATTGTAATTCCATCATTACCTACAAATAGTTAGTTTTATATTAGAGTTTAATACAATATGAGGTACATGAAGAGCCTCTTTCTAACTAGACTGTTTATTACTGAATTTCTCTCTCCTTCATTATATATATCTTACCCTCTCTCTCTCTCTCTCTCTCTCTGTATATATATATATATATATATATATATATATATATATATATATATATATATATATATATATATGTCTCCGTTCAGTCTCGAGAGACAAAAGATACCCTTTGTAAGAGCAGCTGCGCGTGTAATTGTGTTGCAAGGGTTGCACAATCTACAACCACAGCTCTCCTGAATCGGTCTTGCTTGAGTCCAGTGGCAAGGAGAGGTCCAGGACGACTGAAAACAATGCCAAGGTAAGCGGATATATATATATATATATATATATATATACATATATATACATATATATATACATATATATACATAAATATATATATATACATATATATATATATACACACACACACACGAATACCCACAAAAAGACACAAACACACATATATATATATATATATATATATATATATATATATATATATATATATATATATATATATATATATATATATATACATGCGCTTCGGATACACACTTAGAAAATATACTATTAACTATAAGGACGATTTTTATTAATCGATAACTTTAAATACGTATGCACTCATTAAGCATGTAAATTATTTACTTTGTTCTCGAGGGCCCAAGTTCTAACGATTCTTCTAAATCAATACTTCATTTTGACTTGCAACTTAACTACGGAATTGCTCAGTAGGCCTTGTTTGAATGAAAATATTTAATTCTTATTAATTTCATCGATGACATTTTTTTTCTCAATAAATTCTACCATATTTTGTTTATACTCCTTGTAATTATTCTAAGAATAATAATTTTTCTAAGAATAATAATTATTCTAATAATAATAATAATAATAATAATAATAATAATAATAATAATAATAATAATAATAATAATATAGAAACCTAATAAAAGGTATTAATACATGGGCAGTATAACTAGTAAGATACTCTGGGCCGTTTATAGGGTGGACAAAAGAAGAACTGAGACAACTCGACTAGAAAACCAGGAAACTCATGACTATGCATAATGCACTGCACCCAAAGGACGATATTGACAGACTCTACGTGAAAAGGAAAGACGGTGGGAGGGGACTGATCTCTATAGAAGACTGTGTGAAGGACACGACCACCAATAACTAGAAAAATACGTAATACAAAACACTGAAAGAATAATTATGGTAGCGAGAGACACCGAAAAAACCCCAGAAAACAGAGAGACAAACGGCAAAACGAGAAAAGATAAGTGGGAAGAGAAACAACTCCACGGAAGATTCATAAGAATGACAAAAGATGAGAATAACGAAAACACCTGGACATGGATGCGAAAAAGACATATAAACCGAGAAACTGAATCTCTAATAACTGCAGCACAAGATAACTCGATAAGAACCAACCATATCAAAGCAAGGATCGATAAAACACAAGAAAACAGCAAATGCAGACTTTGTGGACAAAGCGACGAAACGATAAACCATATTGTAAGCGACTGCATTTTGAGCGTACAGACAAATTGTACAAGCATAAACCTGCAACAGCACTCGAAAACGAGAACCACAAAACCCTATGGGACATGGACATACAGACGGACAAACCCATCCAAGCAAGAAGACCAGATGTCGTAATAATTAACAAGAAATAAAAATCCTATCTAATCGTGGGCTTTGCAGTCCCAGCTGATCACAGGGTGAGTATGAAAGAAAAGGAGAAACGAAGCAAATACACAGAGCTAGCCAGAGAGTTAAAAGGGATTTGGATTATGAAGAAAGTCCAAATAGTACCGATAATAGTAGGAGCACTAGGAACAATCCCGAAAAACTTCGAAAAAAGAATGTCAGAAATTGGAATCAGAGGAATAACTGCAAAAGTACAACGACTAACGATAATGAAAACGACTGAAATATTAAGGAAAACCCTTGAATGCGGAGAATAATACAAGATAATATAACGAATAAGCGTTACAGGGAATGAAGAACACCGAAACTGCATATGTACAAGTTCTACACCCCCATCATGCACTCCACCCATTGTTTCATCACCGCCCCTCCCCCCAAAAAATGATACCAAAGGGCCGAGAAGGGTCAATAAGGACTGAAAGACCGAGGAGCGAGCGCCAACCAGACCTCGGCTGGACAAGCGCAAAGAGAACTGGGACCTTGGGAGGCTGAGTGCCACTCAAATTCCAGCATAAACCAATGGCCACTACCAGCGAGAAATCAATGGTAAGCGGCTGTTGCGATGAGGCAAATTCATTTGCAAATGCTATCGAAGGAGGGCGAGAGGCCTGGACGTCTGGGGAGACTTGTTGTAACTCAGCTTCCAGAGAATACCACAGGTCTCCAATTAGATCGTTTGTTGACTTGTGTGAAAGCTCCATGTGAGCCAATAATAATAATAATAATAATAATAATAATAATAATAATAATAATAATAATAATAATAATAATAATGTTGATGATTATTAATAGATTTATTAGTAGAAGTGTCAGAAAATATTTCGGATTTGTTTTTTTTATTTATCTTTATAAAATATTATAATTAGTACTTATTTTCATTTTCATTAGTAGAATTATCCTTATTATCCGTGCTTGAGTAGTATTTATATATAACCAGTTTTGCGTGTTTGTGTTAACTGACTTGTATATTTGTGTGTTCACACAAACTCACGATTCTTGTCAGAAACGCATAAATATTACACCACGAAACCAATGTCAGGAAGGTTGTAATACTTGAAGCTATATACATTAAAACGCAAAAACAATCACGCTTCATCGAATCACATTCCAATCCAGCAAACCGATCAAATGTTTTTCCTAACCCATACGCCTAATACCTTACAACACAACTAAGACTCCCTCTCTTCAGCACCGGAAACTTAGATCTAATACGCATTCTACCGCTGCTACTATATGCAAAACCTTCCTGCCCCCCCTCGCAATAATATTCACACCGCCTTCCTGATGATGTTTTCTTTGAAAGCGTAAAAGCAACAACGTAGCTAACTTTGAATAACACACAGAATTATATTAATTCATACGATTAACACACTAAGAAAATCATCAGAAAATTTGAAAAAAAGTTATAAAGGTCCAATCAAACGGAAGAACTCTGTTGTCTTTACCAACGTTTGTACGGATATATATATATATATATATATATATATATATATATATATATATATATATATATATATACATATATATACATATATATATGCATATATATATTATTATTATTATCATCATCGTTATTATTATTATTATTATTATTATTATTTATTCGAGGGTAAACAGTTACATTAGGTCGCTACAAACAGCTATCCATCTGAATCATTCGACGTCATAGACAAAAAGAAGACTGAGGTCTTTAAAAAAAAAAAACAAAAAAAAAACAAACAAACTATAAACGTTGCCAGCTCTCTAAAAAAAGGCAGGATAAATATGGATAAATCTCGTTTCAGCCTTTTGGAAAATTGTCCAAAGAAGTGCTACAGCTGGATTTATAGACAGTATAAATTTCAAATGATTATAGTGGGTCGTAATGTTATCAGAACAGTGAATTGCTTTAGTGGGGTGGGGGAAGTCTGTTTATAAACTAATTTTTGCGTGTCATAAAAAGAGTTTCCAAATGTGTGCGATGACACAAGTCGCATGTCAGAAAAAAGTTGAAAGTTAGAGAGGGAGAGAGAGTTTAATAAAAAGTAATAGAGAGAGAGAGAGAGAAAAGAAAGGAAAAAGGAATTATCTCTATGATGAACAATGAAACGTTAAGCGTTTATAGACTCATGTTTAAATATTCATAACGAGACATATATATATGCACATACGCACGCATGCATACATATATACACACATATTTATACATACATAAACATATATGTATATATATATATATATATATATATATATATATATATATATATATATAAACATAAACGAGCGGAAATTTAATTTTTTCACACTTTGCCACTGATTTTTGTATAGTTTTTAGTTTTCAACTTACTTTCCCAAACTTAACATATTCAACAGAGTCCGCGACCATTTCTGTTTTTCGAGCCGATTAAACATTTTACATTACATAAAAACACTAACAAATTATCAAGTTAGGTATAAACGTAACTTACCTTACCTTTGCTTTCATTTATTTGTTTTTTGACAACTTTTTCGAATCTGTGTATAGTAAACCCACATCACCCAAATATTAATTACTAACTCACATTTTTTATACAGAAAAAAAACAAAACAACATTTAGCGTTTCAACATTTTTGCTACGTTTGGCTTCATCCACTGATTGTTGGTCGAGCCCAAACCATGATTGCCGGAAACACCCGAGGATCCGGATCAAATTCGGCAAGATTACCATTCTTTTTTTTTTTTTTTTCATTTTTGCCTTCTTTTTCACTTTTTGGAGTGGATTGCTGTACTAAGAATATAAGAAATATGTATTTTCTCTTTTTATTAGATTTTTCCATTGCACCAAATTGAGCTAAAATCCAAATATAAAGCTTAGCATTGGATTGAATACCCTATATATGAAGTTTCATGTTGGTAGATTAAATTTTACAAGGTGTTTTGTGGGCAAACTTTTTTAAACAAAGATATATATATATATATATATATATATATAAATATATATATATACGCATGCGTATATATTGAAAAATCCTTGTGTTTATTTTAAGCTTTTTACGCAAGTATAAATTATGTAGAAGATCTTCATGAATATAATTGCACGAAATAGTTAACTAAAACTGATCATCCTATAAGAAATCTGAAAAAAAACTAATAAGTAATATATAAAAATAAATGTTTACAAGAATATGCAAATTTACTAGACCTTTTGCAGATGAATGCAATTCAACGAATCATGAAAAAAAAAAAAGAAGTGATTTCTTTGTAAATAAAACGAAAAAGGTCCGTCTTTTTTGGGCCAATATCAAAGTGTAGTATCTGTTCCGGCAGATACTGCAAGCTATGACTAGCAAAGACCAGATGTGGGGGCAACCCCACATGCCTGACCTTTAACCAGCTCCCATTTCCCACCTCTCGGGAGCTGGTCCCCTTTTTCCCTTCCCCCTCCCTTCACTCCTCACATTAAAAATTGGCCTTGTGCCTAATTTGCTCAGTGGGGGAGCAAATAAATACCATCTGTGCCGGCAGATACTGCAAGCTATGACTAGCTATGACTAGCTATGACTAGCAAAGACGAGATGTGGGGGCAACCCCACATGCCTGACTTTTAACCAGCTCCCATTTCCCACCTATCGGGAGCTGGTCCCCTTTTCCCCTTCCCCCTCCCTTCACTCCTCACATTAAAAATTGGCCTTGTGCCTAATTTGCTCGGTGGGGGAGCAAATAAATACCATCTGTTCCGGCAGATACTGCAAACAAAGACCATATTTTGGGGCGACCCCACCTATAAGACCTTGGTCAATGTAGGGGGAACCCTTCATACCAATTTTCACTATCCAGCTCCCCTACTCCCCGGGGATTAGGCCCCCATTTCCCCTTCACTCCTCACTTTAAAAATCGGCCTTGTGCCTAATTTGCTCAGTGGGGGGGTCAAATAAATACCTCAAAGTGTAGTATCTGTTCCAGCAGATATTGCGACCAAAGACCATTGCCCTTGTGGCAAATAGTTTCTGGTCCATGTAGGGGCATCCCTATATACGAATGGTCACTCACTAGCAACTCCCCTCCCCTCCTCTCGGGAGAACTGGCCCGCTCTTTCCTTTCCGCTTCCTCACTCTCCACATTACAAAATGGCCTCATACCTAATTTGCTCAGTGGGGAAGAAAATCAATATAAGAAATAGAAAAAAAAGGCTTGATTTTTTTTTCTGCTGTTCTTGACCGTCGGGCCAAAATCAAATTGCTGTATCTGTTCTGATGCTACTCTTTAGTTAACCTGTCCTGGGTCAATAGAGAGGAAACCCTCTATACTTAGACGATTGTAATTTTTTGTCCCTACCAAATTGCTCCTTTTGCCCTCCTTTTGGGGAGCAGTTTTTTTTCTTCATATTAAAAACGACCTTGTGTCCCATTTTGCTCTCGTGGAGAAGCAAATAAATACCAATAAATAATAAAAAAAAAAGAATTTTAATATGAATATGAATACACGGAAATAAAACAAATTCATAGTAATATATATATATATATATATATATATATATATATATATATATATATATATATATAACTACTTCATTAACTTACATAAATTTAATATACGAAAGTATAGATTCATGCGTAAACTTTAAGTATTTACTTCAAAAGTGCTCAATACGTAGGTAGAGCTAGTTAGTAATTTATAGAATATATATGGCGATTAAGTTACACTTAATATTCTGCGTTTCATCCACTATAGGATTCGTCAGGCTTATGCGCATAAGCCTTACGAATCCTATAGTGGATGAAACGCAGAATATTAAGTGTAACTTAATCGCCATATATATTTTATAAATTACTATATATATGTAGAACACTCTCGTAAATTATCTTACTCGCTACTTAATTTAGCTGAAATAATGCGAAGCTCGCGATTTGTTTACAAACAAAACGTTTGAGCCCTCTACGAGTGGCGGACGGATGTTTATTTAAATAGGCATTCGGACAGTTTAATATCGGCCACCGATTCCGTAGTCAGGGGGTAGAACTGCCGACTGTCATCACGACGGTTCTAGGTTCGATCCTCGGCTTGGGAGAGGTGTTAGTCTAGCGGCACTGATGAGTTGTGAAACAACGAAACAGGTCTGTATGTCGATTACTAAAATATATTTTATATATATATATATATATGATAGATAGATAGATTGAGAGAAAGTACAGAGAATGATAAATGAAACGAGACGATGAAAGAGAAAATCTCGGACGTAGAGAGTGTTTGTAATTTTTTAAATTATGAAAGACCCAACATAGTTTTACTAAAGTCATTATTGAATTCTTCGTTTGCAAAATCGACATTGGTCGTTCTAGCTTTGGTAGGGCAGGGAAAATGATTACATTATGATGTGGCGTTTAATATCAGAAACACGTAGCTAATTCCCAAGCCTCCTAATGCCCCCACACATATACCCACATACACATACAAACACAAGCTCCAGCGCACACACGTACACATACAAACACAAGCTTGAGCGCGCGCACACACACACATTAACCAACTCCCTATTCTGATCACCGAGTTACTATTTTTGTTGCTATGGAGACCGGCGTCATGTCGTTTTCTATTTCTCTCCAGCTAGTTTTTCGAGTCAGCTTTCCCCTCACAAAAGCAAGAATCGGAATTCTTATGCTGCGTCTATTCAAACTAGGTATGTAACGATAAACTAGGTCGTACAGAAACGTGACAGAGTGGCGACAGACAGAAGAAACTTAATAAAATGATGCATGTATTTTTGTTATCTCAAATTTAATAGACATCGGCGTAAACTCTACTTAAAACCTAAGCGTGACAGAACGGAAAAATTTGTATTTAAAACGTAAATGCACTTCGAAATAAAGAATCACAAATATACGTTTTTTCAATGTAAACTTCACACCCATCTGATTATAGTATTTCAAACCGTGACAGAACAAATGAAATTATATATAAAAACACTACCCAAAATCATTATCAATAATAATAATAATAATTAATGTTCTCAATGTAGTAATTCCAATGTATTTATTTCAATTATTGCTATCTCTGATAGTAAAGAAAACATTGCTAATGCTTATTAAATAAATTATTAATATTAATAATGTGATCATGTTATTAACCGGTATGCTAAAATTATATATTCCTTATGTAAGAATGATCGTTCCATAAGTCCCTCCCCACCTACAAAATCCCCTGATATAGCTGGTTGGTTGCTTGTTTCTGTTTTACGGCATATCAACCCTTTTAAGATTATTTAATGCCGGATCCAGTGTTTTTAAGATTTTTTTGCTTTTGAAAGAATATATTTGTTTTTTTCAAGTCGGTTCCTATTTACCCCATAGGTGGGACCCTAACAGGTACTACTACTCCGGGTCAGAGTGGACCTGGGAACAATGGCAATTAAAGGGTGGTTCCACACTCCCCAAAGCTGCAAGCTGGGGCCTCACCATCGGATATAGTTCTAGGTCATATGTAGGACCCACTGAGATATATATATATATATATATATATATATATATATATATATATATATATATATATATATATATAGTGCCCCGCAAATGTTTACAATACACATATGAAACTGTCACTTTTTTGTATATTTCTCGCTTGCAAATTGTAAGGAAATATTTTATAAACATAGAAAATGTATTGAAACTAAGATAGGAACAGTGGGGGGATTAAAAGCATGACAAACCGAAAATGTATTTAAGTTATAAATCGACTAATAACAAAATATGCGACTAATCTCGAACTTAATCTGGATTTAGTTGTAAATTAAGGTACGCAATGACTTTCGTGTAATCCTGTTAAAACAAAACTCGTGTCTTTCAATCGTAATCGTGTCAATTTTAGTTTCTAAATTTTTTAGATAATTATTGGTTAATTGTATTATTTGGATTCATCGGACTAATGCTCTTATCCTACGCATCATTCACAAGGTTTCGGTCGATGTAACCTCCGGCTTTGTTCAGGTGTGTCTGGTTGAACTCGGGAATTTTTCTGTCAAACTCGCGGAATTTGACAGAATTCATATGCTTCCCAGGCTAGCATGCTCTTTCTCCGTCAGAAGTTCTAAGTAATTTGCTATATGTTATATATATATATATATATATATATATATATATATATATATATATGTATATATATATATATATATATATATATATATATATATATATACATATATATATATGTGTGTGTGTTTGATACGTATTTTAAGAATATATATATATATTTAAAATACGTATAAATTATTTACGTATATATATATATATATATATATATATATATATATATATATATATATACAACTACTTCGTTTAATCACATAAATTAATATACGAAAATATAATTTTATGCTTAAACTTTAAGTATTTACTTCAACAATGCTCAATACATAGGTAGAGCTATGTAGTAATTCATAAAAAATATATGCCAATTAATTTACGCAGAATATTCGGCATTTCAGTCTCGTAAGAATTTGTCTGGCTTATGGTATATATATATATATATATATATATATATATATATATATATATATATATATACATATATATATATATATATAATATTCGTTTAGTGATTAGTGTGATCTAGTGGTTAGCGACACAATCTGATGGCCCAGAGTCCCAAGTTTGAATCTAGTTCGTCTATCAAAAAATCACTATTACGTTCCCACGTTCCCTATCATAGTCGCAGGTGTTCTTTCTAGAACCGATTCTGACTAGAAAAATATCGGGGAATCCTATGGCAACTACAGAATTCTTGGATAATCATCCTGGATCAGAGTGCATATGTATAGGGCCATCAAGGAGCAACATGTTTTTTTTATATTACATATCCATTTGATGCTAGCATAGTTGGGGAAAAAAGAAACAGGGAGTGCTTTACAAAATGGACACAAAAAATAAACAGTAGAGAAGAAGGCATACAAAACCGACTCCACATAGGACATAGACATATAACGCACAATTATTTATTAAAACAAGAACAGCAACCAAAGTGCATATGTGGATACTTACTGACTTTAAACCATATATTTGAGGATTGTAAAAATACAAAACTTATAAGCCGAAAATATTCCAACAAAAGAAAATTAGGAAAAATATTCAAAGAAGTCGAAACCAAAACAATCATGTACTTTCTTAAAAACTAGAATATACGACAAAATCTAAACACTTATTACAACAAATATGAAAATATACAAAATATCTAAACACTCACAATAAACAAATCATCTTTAATATATAATAAACTTTACAACTAAGTATAGTAAAATCTATCTACAAAATAACCCCTTCAATATGAAATAATCTTGAAGACTACGACCAACATAAATACACATTTGAAGAACTATCCGGACGAACTTGAAGGTTTTTGTTTGTTTCCCCCAAATCACCAAGTCGGCATTAAAAAACAGAAAAAGTTTGCTAAGCCGTAACACAACATAACCACCCAACCAACCAAAAGCCTGTCGTTCGAGGAAAGGAGCGTCATAAGAAGAAGCCTGTAGTCATCTCGCGATCTTTACAGTGAAGGAATTATTTCTCAGTTTGGGTAAGTGAACTGTACTTATATTCATATAACGTAAATGCAGAACCTCCTCGGAGCACATACCGTTGAGTCATAGTGATTTGGCAGAAGTTCCAATGTGGTAGATAGTTTAGACACTGTTTCAGACTGAATGACTAATGGTTATGCTTATGGTAAAAAAGCAACTGCTCTTTTTGACTTGCCGTTTCTGCTAACCATTTCGCCGGATACTTAAAGTTAGTTAAGCAGACAAGAACGGCACCCCCTGCATAGTGAAAGTGGGAACACTAACGTTATCTTAGACGAGGATAAGCATTAATCAAAAGGTCTTACATATTGCTTTTCACGATTAACCCTTCTGCGTTTACGAAATTGGAGGTAAAAAAGAACAAACACCCTTGGCTATAACTTGTGGTTAGCACACCAGCTCAGATGCCACAATAACATACAATTTTAATATGAACCCGAGTAACTGACACACCATTTAAAAGAATAAAGCCTGGGAGACCTACGGACACATTAGTTCAACCTCAAGACATTCACTCGCTATTTCAGTCATCCTAACTGAGAGGTCTTTTATACATTCTAACCGTCTCTTTACCGGGTATTCATGCCAGCTATTTTATTAAGTTCTTTTGCATAAGTCTGGTTGTTTTATAATTACGGGAATGGTTGAGATCTTATACTTTCCAGGTTCTTTTTTTGTCATATATTAGGCCTTGGTATTTCGTTATATTTTCCATTTCAGTTCTGTTTGTACAATCATCATTTGAGACACTAATCAATGCTAAGGTTCCTTTTTTCTCCGTCTTGTACCATGCCCTATGCCAGGTTTAACAGCGCCGTTTTAATAGAAACGTGGCTGCAAGAATACCATACATATATAAGTAATTCCAAACATATCTTTCTGGAAAATGTTTGCAGGACTTGCTATTACATTCAATATTCAACCTTTTACAGACAGAGCAAAGAAATAAATATCCGCATCACATAGTAGCCTCCACTCAGTAGATTTTTATAGCTGGATGTGAGATAGGTCATACTGTTTACATTTGTTTTGGTATAAGCTGCATCTCTTGTATTTGCTGAAGCCAGTTTTCTTCTGAAAAGCATGCGTAACCAAGCATTAAATCATCGTTTCTAGTTTCGAAAAAGATTTTTTTTTAAATTAAAACCTCTTCTTATCATCAATAAAAATACATGCACTAAAAACGTGTTGCGTAGAGAAACATCTATTTTCTAAAGACTACATAAAAAAATATCCTTTACTTTCTTACTCGAACATTTTTTTCTCGTACATTCAAATCAATCGAAAGAATTATGTAGTGCGAGGCGAAATTCTTATTGGGCGCGAGGATATATTGGAAAACATCAGCTGGTTATGCATAACACTAAGGAAAGCTAAAGATATTCGGAGGATGAGATGAAATGAAAGCGCCTCTTTGCGTATTCTTGTCATTTACTTTGCCTTTCGGCAACGCGAATGAATATACAAGTTTTTGGAAGCGCACTGAGAAATCCCGGTCAATTTTTCAGATTTTCCTGATTTTTGTCTTGTTTATTTTAGGATTTATTTACTCGTCAGTTTTTTATTAGTTATTAGTTGTTATCGTCTTAATATTTTCAGGTTTTTAATGTTGTTATGTTGTAGGAGTCACGGCTCAGTAGGATTTACCATCTATCTATCGCTCTATTAAGCGAGTTGTCTATTTATCAGCATATATTTATATCTCTATCTATTTGTATATTTATGTACACCCATATACTCGCGCACACACGAATATTTATAAATTTACACGTAAATTATATTAACTATTTAGTCATAAACTTATCATCAAACACCGAACACACGCCCAATATATATATATATATATATATATATATATATATATATATATATATATATATATATGTATATATATATATATATATATATATATATATATATATATATATATATATATATATATATATATATACAGACCAATAAGTTTCCTCTGTGTCATGAGTAAGTTGTTGGAATCGATATAAAATAAAGAAGTAGTCAACCACCTCAACAGAAGCAACCTTCTTAGTGAAATGCAATATGCTTTCCGCTCTGGAAGATCTACAGCAGATGTGACAACGGTTATATCACATGGGATTAGTGAATCTCTTGACAAAGGTTTCCTTTCCAGGGCAATTTCTCTTGCCATATCGAAGGCCTTCGATAAGGTATGACATAAGGGCCTACTTTACAAGATTTCCAGCTAGGGTATTACTGGAAATGTTTTCTCAATAATCAAATCATTTTTCTTAGATAGGTTCATAAGAGTAGTGGTTGACGGGCAGAAATCAGAATCCCACAGTAGTAATTCTATATTCCCTCAGGGGTCATCCTGGGCCAAGCTCTCTTCCTAATTTACATCAATGATCTCCCAAAACACATACTTAAATCATTCGTTGACATCTATGCTGATGACACGACCATCTATGGTAACACATCAACGGCCGTAAATGACAAAGTTCTCTCTAATTCTTTCTCCTCTAATCTTGAGCACCTGGTAGAAAGGGAGAAGAACTGGCTGGTCACTTTTGATTCATCCAAAACCGAGCTTCTATCTTTACATCATCAACGCTCTGATCCTCATCTGGCATCAATTGAAATGGAGGGCTCTCGTCTAGGGGAGGCCCCATGTTTTTACAAGCTTCTGGGTTTGACCTTTACTCCTGATCTGAAATGGAAGACGTACATCAAATCTGTTGCTAGGGACGCTGGGAAAATGGTGAGATCCTTCTACCGCTCCAGAAGATATCTCACTACTGATGCAATTCTCTATCTTTATAAAAGCGAAGCACATCAAAGGATGGATTACTGCTGCCACATCTGGGCAGGAGCTGCTAAAAACAGCCAACCCTGCCTTGAAAGAGTACAAAATAGACTTCGTGGTTTAGTGGGGGCTGCCCTTTTCTCTTCCCTGCAACCTCTCTCCCACAGGAGAGACGTTGCGAGCCTGTCTTTGTTTTATCGTTATTTCCATGGTAGGTGCTCGTCTGAGCTCCAATCCATCGCCCCCCTCGTCAATCTTTCACGTTAAACACCCGTCTGGCTGAAACTACTGTCAATAATTTCTCCCACTCTTTATCTGTGTCTAAATCCAAACGTAGATTCATGAGAAGGGCTTCTTTCTTAGAACTGCACGCCAATGGAACTCTCTGACGCTTGCCTGTTTTCCACCTGAATACAACTTGAACGTCTTCAAGTCCAACATAAACAAACTCCTGACAAACCGCTCCCTTAAGTAAGACACTCTATCAAAGCCCCTAATACTAATGATTACTACAATACTATCTCATTGATTTTTGTACACGCAATAACCCTTATCCCATGTAATATATATATATATATATATATATATATATATATATATATATATATATTGTATAATATATACAGGAATTTACATCGGTAGTCAGTACCGACGGTTTCAAGCCCGGTAGTTGAGGACTGCTCTTAATGTCCGCCTCAGGCTCTCTTCAGCCGACTCTCATCTGTCTTTAACCGGAACCGGAACTCTATATATGCACACCATAATTTTTATTTATTTATTTATTTTATCCTTTATTTTTTTAATTTTTTTTAAATTTTTTTATGCTACTTTAATAAGGTAATAACTTTGAAGTAATAAATTAAAAAGTATGGGATGATGCCTTCTATATTATTATTTTTCTTTAAGCATCCCCCCTCCATCAATCAGTTTAATTCTCGTTTAAAAGCGTTTTAAACGTTAATTTTGAAGTTATGTCTAATCTCGTTTAAAAATAGGGTAATAAAATTTAGATTGAAATAGGCCTAGGAAGTGCCCAGGGGATGGTATGTACTAATATTTAAGTATCGCTTTGCATTTAAAAACGTTTAAGATTTATTTAAAAATAATCTCTAGTTTCGTTTTAATTGCGGTAATAATATTTAGTTAAAATAGACTTAAAATGTGTAAGTATATGGCATATGTTTATATTTAAGTATCGTTTCACGTTTAAAATTATTTAAAACGTTATTTTAAAATTATATGTAATTTCGTTTTAAAAACGGTAATAAATCTTAGATTGAAATAGGTCTAAACGGTGTCAAAATTTGGCGTTTTTATATTTAAGTATATTAAGTATAACATGATCTAGCTCTATTTAAAAATACGTTTTAAAACATTTAAAATTTTAAACTTAAAAATTCTCTCTATATCTCGTTTAAAATGGGTGATAAGATCTACAATAAAATAAAGTAAAATATTTTGGCTTGTATCTATAACTAACCCCCCCCCCCCTTTTTTTCTTCTTCACGTTTTATCTTTTTTTCTACAAGACAATTTCAAAAATAAACCAACCTGTCGGCTAATTAACCCCGCCAAAAGTGAAATAGGCCTGGCTAGCAAATTCATTATCAACGAGATAGTTAAGGATGTAAAAAGAAATTTGAACCTTAAACTGTAGGCAAATACAAACTCAGTCCTGGACTGGTTTAAAAATATAGAAGAACCGCAAAATTGCAGGTTCACCCAGATGGATATAGTGGATTTTTATCCCTCCATTACTAAAGAAATCTTAGAAAAGACATTACAATTTGCATCAAAATATAGAAAGATGAGCACCCTAGAGATAGAAACAATTATGCAAGCAAGACGGACTCTCTTGTTTTTCGAAGGAAAAACGTGGGTTAAAAAAAAACAAACGATGAGGACCAATTTGATGTCGCAATTGGGGCCTATGACAGTGCAGACGTGTGCGATTTAGTCGGACTGTTTATACTGACCAACTTAGAAAAGAAATTCCCAGATCATTCATTCGGACTATATAGAGATGATGGTTTATGTCTATCGCGAAATTACAATGGGAATGCATTAGACAGGTTTAGAAAAAAAATAGAAAGGTATTTCAAGGAGTTAGGATTTAAAATAATAATATCCACATATTTACGTAAAGTGGACTTCTTAGACGTAACTTTATATCTCCAAAAAAGAATATATAAACCCTTTCATAAACCAAATGAAAAATTAGTATACATAAATAAAGGTTCATGCCACCCCCCGACAATATTTAAAAATATGGTAGCCAATGTGAGCAAAAGAATATCTACATTGTCTTCAAATGCAGAAGTATTTGAACAAGCAGCTCCATATTACAATGCCGCGCTCCATAAAAGTGGATTTAAAGAACAAATAAGATTCAAACCAAACCCTAACCAACAAAAAAAAAAAAAAAAAAAAAAAACAGAGGACGGAAAGTAATTTGGTTTCTACCTCCATTCTCATTAAATATAAAAACTAAAGTAGGACGGTTGTTCTTGAAACTGCTAGATAAACATTTTCCAAAAAAAGAAGCGTTTACAAGTATTTTTGATATAGATGTACATAAGACTACTTTGAGAAGTATGTTTTAACTTAAATAGGGATGGTATATACGTGTTGTAAATTATTATATTATAAGTGTGTAGGTAAAAGAATCTTACTCACTTTCACAACGCTATACTAATCCCCCTCCTCTTTTTAGAATTCCCAACGACTTTTTTCCGATTCTGAGATGGAATATGTCATACATTTCATTACATATCAAAGATACTTTATCGGATATTTATACTGGTGTTTTGTTTTCTTAATTTCATACACCCGGAGGAAGTCCCGCAATAAAGACGAAACGTTGATGAGCACATAACTTGATTTGCCCCTTTTTCGTCTTTCTATTTTGTCGGAATACTATTTTCATTACTCTCCCCACGCACGCACGCACGCACACACACACACACACACGTATATATATATATATATATATATATATATATTGTTGTTGTTTATTCTTTATTGATAAGCAATGACCAGGGATATGTGTTTCACAGTAAGTTAGGGTCATGCACCTTGCTGACTATGACAGGATTTGAACAGCAGACATCAATTCATTTGGTTTGAAACTCAGCGTATGTATCGGTAATAATTATAGCAAACGTTATTAACTTCATTTTCTCAAAAACATTTCTTACTATAAATAATCACGACAAATAATCTAATCGATGAGGAAATAAGAATTGAACTTGAGGTCGACGACAAGAGCATTAAAAATGCAGTAACATACGATTTGGAGAAAAACACAAAAAGACTTGCTGACATCAGCTTAGTAGAAAAAGAAAATGAAAAGGTGAAATGGAATTATTACATGTTTCAAGAAAAAGTCTACATTGTAATAATCTTTCTAAACGAAACAGTTTTTATTGTCGATGTTGTTCAAGACAGTAGAGACAACAAAATGTAATTAGTCCACAATACCTTATATTACACAATAATCTGAAAATAATCTTGTGTTGATTTCATTAAGTTACCTTTATATGCCAGTTTAGATTAAATTTTAAAAGGCAAAATTCAAGTATTATAGTATAATCATGCTCTAAAAAGAAACATTTATTTCGACCGTTCTCCTGTCTCAGGAATGCACATACTGTTAATTTTATATGCCAGACCATGCTGTTTTTACAGTGGTAACACTTCTTAAATGAACTTGTAATGTCAAACTGTATAATTGTGTTAAGTTTGTCAAAATCTGAGTGTTTATTTTTAAATCGGATTTTTTCGATTGATCGATTTTCGATACTAATGACTAGGGCTGTGACAGCAACATATTATTTTCATTGTTTTGACTCTTGGGTATATATCCCTTAATATCTTATATGTTTTTATATAAACTGATGTGGTTCCCGGTTGATTGACTGTCTTAATGTGTCGGATATATACTCGAGGGTCAAAAGAATGAAAGGAATATGCTTGTGTCACAGCCCTCCTCATCAGATAGAAAATCTTCCTAAAATACTACCTGACGACACATAAACTACCTTCGTATGAAATGCTAAAAAATAAACCCATGTCTTGATCCATAGGAAAAGAATTTACACATAGACACATACAAATCGCCCTATAGAGGGTGAGTCAGAGCAACTTATTTGGAATATAAATTAAAACGTGTTAAAAGTAATGCAATATACATGTAATTCTTTGAAATGTAACTAGTACAACATTTAAATTTGTCTACCTGTTTTACAGATGATCAGTAAGGCGGCGTCTATTCTTTTCTATGGACTGCAGTAATCAAACTCTGAAGTTAGGATGGGTATATTGGCGACAGCTCCACGAATGTTGTTTTTCAGGTGATTCAAGATCCTAGGACGATCGTTGTAAACTATCGATTTTAGATATCTCCACAAAAAATAGTCACATGGTGATAATTCAGGCGAGCGTGCTGGCCAATGCAGCACGGTCCTCAAGAAAATAAATTGTCATTGATGTGCGCGCTGTGTGCTGTGGAACCGTCCTGCTTGAACCACACATTCTTCACATCTATCTGGTTCAGTGTTGGCAGGAAATTATCATTGATCATGACGGTAAGATATCACTCATACTGCCTGTTCGTTTTCTTCAAAAAAACATTGGTCAGTTATGCCAACTCGCGATAATGAACAGTTACACGTAGTGCGTGTAGACAACGTGGATGAAGTTATCTGGGTTTTTCGGGGCTCTAATAGTGCATGTTTTGCTTATTTACAGATGATAGTGAACCTAATCACTGAAGAAAACGTGTGTCGTCAGAGAAGCCCAAAAGCGCATCACATGAATTTTCAAAAATATCGCGTGGTTTAAGTACCTGCACAATAACTAATTGGTAGGGATGAAATTTCAATTCTTCATGGATAATTCGTTTCACAGAACGAACGGAACACGTAAGGGCGTCAATGTTTTGTGGTGACCTTGCTGTTCGTGGATGGCCAGATTTCTTTCTCTTTACATCACGTGACAACAATCGACTGCCGGCCAGGAACACGACCACGGGGTGCAATATTAAACTGCCTTTGTAATGCACGCTATGTTTCAACGATTGAGCGACGTCTTGCAAATAATGCTTCAACAAGGAAAACGCGTTCGAACTTCGTCCACTCCATGATGTTCACTGGCGTTACTGAAGAATGACAAAATAATAAAATACGCAGTCCGAGTATTTCAGAACACGGCGCTTTCAGTGGTGCATGGATTTATTACGTCGCCTAACGAAGACTTTTGGTTATTACCGACGAATTGTCAAATAGCTATTTTAGAGCCAGGCTCTTTCGGTGGTACACGGATTTGATTACGTCGCCTTACGAAGACCTTTTGTTATGACCGACCAATTGTCTGAAATATTAGCATATTCAGTGTAGCGACTATGTAATATTTGTCTACACAAATAAAAATATTATATTTTGCTCATATGATTGAGCACTCTTTGATAGAGAGAGATAAATATATTAAATAATAATGATAATAATTATCATATATATATATATATATATATATATAGTAAGTTATGAAAATATATATGACATATAAGCCACACAGAATATTTCGCGTTTCATTCTCGTGAGAATTCGTCAGGCACAAGCTTGATTCTCAAGAGAATGAAACGCGGAATATTATGTGAAGCTTAATAGCCATATATGTTTACATAACTTACAACTAGCTCTACCTATGTATAGAGAAGTTTAAGTAAATACTGAAAACTTTACGCATAAAATTATATCTTCGTATATTAATTCATGTAATTAAATGAAGTTATCATATACTAGCATGGGTGCCCGGCGTAGCCAGGGTATTTGGAGATGTATATTCAGCAAAAAAAAAGTGGTCAATTTGTTTAACTTTTTCCCCTATTATGACCCCTTAAAATTTATTGTTTTGGACTAAAATTAAGTTATTGAGTTAGATCCATGTGTAATAAACCTATATCTAGAATTTCAAGTGTTTATACCGGAAATTGTCGGAGGAATTTGGTATTCTCAAAGGTCAAATCGTTGAACTTTGACCCCATAATCGCCAAATTTCTGGTCGATCACATCGATTTTCCCACATCTCAGTACCCTATATATCAAATTTTGAGTCGTTAGACTAAAAAAATGACAGAGTTATTGCGTAGGGAAATACACACACAGATACAGAGAGAGAGAGATACTTTCACTTATATATATATATATATATATATATAGAAAGAGAGAGATAGATAGAGAGAGACAGAGAGACAGAGAGACAGAGAGGAAGAGACAGAGAGAGACAGAGAGATATAGAGAAATAGACACCATATATCCTTTTAGTCCTTTTTATGGTATTTTACCATTGTGTAATGTCGTAGAAACATTGTAGCACATTCATGTTGTGTGTTGTCTTTTAAACTAACTAATAATTGGAAAATTCAATTCTGAAACCTTATTGGATATTTCACTCTGCTCTCATAGTCAATGATTCATGACGTCTACATCAGAAAAATTCTTACAAAGGAACATCCGCGCCATTAAATACTTTCATAATTTGAGAGCAATTAGGCAAACATCCGTAGGCCGATATAAATATTTCGAACGAAGATAGAAATTACAAGCCAGCGTAAATGACGTTGTGTAATTAGTCTTTAATTTTACAAAGGAAACGGGCACAATGATTACAAACCCTTTTTGAGTGGGGAGGCGCGTATTCTATTCATCATGCGTAATTATTAGATTTTATGTTCTTAAAATATCTTACTCAAATTTCGTTGGTAAGAAAATATTATTTCTTATATCTCCAACGAAATGTGCATATATATATATATATATATATATATATATATATATATATATATATATATATATATATATGTATATATATATGTATATTTTGGCAGCAAATCATTATTCAAGCACGTCTGATTGAACACGACAGTGTTATACTTTTCTCCGATTTTTCTGGATATCGTTTCCATTCGTCGAGCGATCTTTTATTCTATTTCACCTGCCATATTATATAAAATAGCTGAACAGCAAATTTTGGGCGCCATTTTATACATATGCCATCTAAAATATAAAAAATACCGCTCAGCGAATAGAGAAAGTTATCCAGAATAATCGGAAAAAATGAATAACTCTGTCGTTTTTAATCAGACGTACTTGAATATATATATATATATATATATATATATATATATATATATATATATATATATATATATAATATTTTAAAAATAATATATATATATATATGTATATGGGTGTGTGTGTGTGTTTGGGTGTGTGTTTTTGCGTGAGTATGTGTGTGTTTGTGTGTGTGTGTGTGTGTGTGTGTTGTCATGCTGCTCCCCCTATGATGGTACCAAATATGTTAAAGAGAAAACTATTCACAACTCTCATTTAGGTAAATGCACTTTCGTAAATAATTGAATTCATTCAAAACGTATCGCAATAACTAAAGGAAATCACACACACACACAAACACACACAGACACCCCCATATATATATATATATATATACATATATATATATATGTATATATATATATAACTTGCTATATCTGCGTGTATGTCTAGCTCTCTTCTTTTTTTCACACTGCACTGCAATGTTACTCCAAGTCGCAGAACGCTGCTAGGAAACACGATGTTTCTTGCATGATTTTAACAATCAGATATTTTCTACTGAATATTATTAAGACTAAGATTTAAACGAAACAAAATTGTTTATATGTAATTAAAACGTCGTCTGATCTAAAAGAAATGATAATTTATATGCAAAACTGACTTTTTTTTAAAAAAAGAAATCACTGTTTAGTTTTTCAACTTGTTTACATGTTATCGCTAAAATTTAAAAAAATAAAACGAGAATCGCATATTTCTTTTGGAGTAAAGCATGATAGGATGCAGAGGTATTATATTATTATTATTTCTTTCCTAACACAAAATTAGTTTTGCGAATTAATTCCGTGGTTGGGTCCGTACCGATTGGTATATATTATTTAATTGGAATTCATTATTGAGATGAGTATTGTTTTATTAAGTTTTTTATTTATTGCGGACATGTGTTTCTTAGTTGTTTCACGGAAGATAATAAATGAACATCAATTTAGAGGACCAAAAAATTCAACCTTGATTGCCTTTCGGGACCTGTGGCGCTGCTGATTGAGACGTTGGATCTCTACGGTTCCAGGTGAGAATTGTCTGAAGATAACGGTTTCAATCCGCCCCAAAGCCGGCCAGAGGTTTGCATGGCCAAAACGTGGTGAGTCGACAACAACTACGGAAGACAGTAATTGCAGTGGTTGCAGTCAGGAGATTCAGAGTTCCTATCTGTCGCGGTTAAGACCTGACGAAGCCCTGAGGAATAGTTGGCCGAACCGTTGTGGAACAACTAAGAAAAAGGCGAGGATAATGGTCCGCAATAAATAAAATTATTAAACAATAATCATCTCAATAATGAATTCCAATTAAATAATATAATATGAGGGGGTTATTTATTTGAGGGTGTTAGTCTATAAATATGTCCTCCTCCTCCTCCTCCTCCTCCTCCTTCTTCTTCTTCTTCTTCTTATTATTATTATTATCATTTGAATCTTGTTTTTTTTTTTCAGTAAAGAAGTTCAACATAATAACAAATCGAATCTTTATAAATAGGATAAAATAATAGATATATATATTGAATAGAGACACAAAATAGTTAACAACGTAAAGAACTCTCTCCACTCTTCCCACGTTAAGAATATTTTTTCTAAATAGTATCATTATTATTAAAATATGTTTTCTAACATGAAATGGAGGATTTATTAGGTATTCAATTTCTACGCGGTCTTTTAATTTTACATAACAAGCATGGACTATTTTCAATTATTTATGAAAAATTCAAACAGCAGTGTGTACACAAACCGTGAACTAATGCACACCGGCTTCGTTTTAAAATCAAAATACGTCGTTAGCTTCCTCACAATTATCAATCAATTATAAGAGAAACAAGTAAGAAAAGATATTCATAGAAACGTGTTCGACTAATTGTATTTTATGTTACACTAATATATAAAAAATTACACAATTCGTCAGTTATTTGAAAATGTAAAAAAAACAAGAGCACATATTTAATTAAATAATTACTAATTAATGAATTAAAATTGGTAATTAAGAGAAGAATATTGTACACGAGTCAGAAAAGGTTGGGAAATCTCTAATCATTAACATAACAAATGTATATATATATATATATATATATATATATACATATACATATGTATACATATATATATATACATATATATATACATATATATATACATATATATATATATATACATATATATATACATATATATATATATATATATATATATATATATATATAAGCAAGTCTCTATCTGTATAAAAGCCAAGTTCGTCCATATATATATACACATATATATATATATACATATATATATATATATATATATATATATATATATATATATAAGCAAGTCTCTATCTGTATAAAAGCCAAGTTCGTCCAAGGATGGAGTACTGTTGCCACATCTGGGCAACAGCTGCTAAAAAACAACCTATCCTCCCTTGACAGTGTACAAAATAAACTTCGTGGTTTGGTGGGGGATGGCCTTTTCTCTTCACTGCAGCCTCTCTCCCACAGAAGAGACTTTGCGAGCCTGTCTTTGTGTTATCGTTACTTCCATGGTAAGTGCTCGTCTGAGCTCCAATCTCTCGCCCTCCCTCGCCAATTTTTCACGAGAAACACCCGTCTGGCTGAAACTACTGTCAATAATTTTCCCCACTCTTTATCTGTGCCTAAATCCAAATGTAAATTCCATGAGCAGAGCTTCTTTCTCAGAAGTAGACGATTGTGGAACTCTTTTCCGTTCCCCTGTTTCCCACCTGACTACAACTTGGATGTTTTCAAATCCAACATAAACAAATTCCTGACAAACCGCCCCCTTAAGTAAGATACTCTATCAAATCTCCAATACTAATGATTACTACAATACTTTCTCATTGATTACTGTACACGCAATAACCCTTATCCCTGAGTGGCCTCCGGGCCTTGATAAGTGGTGACTCCCATGTAAAATATATATATATATATATATATATATATACACACACACATATATATATATATATATATATATATATATATAAACACACATTTGAAGACTGATTTGAGGATTTTTTTTATAGACACAACCATTATTAAGTCACCTTACGAGTAATTCTGGTTTTAACCCACCGTTTTACCGAAACATTTCCAGTGTTCTGACCATGTAAATTGGTTTATATTAATAAAAATAGATCATGCTCTTTTTTATCAAGAACTTGTTTATAATCCCGTTAAATTCATTAGTTTGAATACCTTTAATTGTATGTGTGTATATATCTATATATATATATATATATATATATATATGTGTGTGTGTGTGTGTGTGTGTGTGTGTGTGTGTATACAGTGACTACTTCATTTAACCACGTAAATTAATATACAAAAATATAGATTTATGCATAAACATCAAGTATTTACTTCAACAGTGCTCAATACGTAGGTAGAGCTAGGTAGTAAGTTATAAAATATATATGGCGATTAAACTACACAGAATATTCCGCGTTTCATTCACGCTAGGATTCATGAGGCTTAATATATATATATATATATATATATATATATATATATTATATATATGTGTGTGTATATATATATATATATATATATTATATATATGTGTGTATATATATATATATATATATATATATATATATTATATATATGTGTGTGTATATATATATATATATATATATATATATATATATATATATATATATATATATTAAGGGCGACAAATAAAAATTAATGTTTATATAAGCTATAATTAAAAGTCACAATCTTTTACTCACTCGATATTTTGTGTAAATACATACCATTTTCTCCTTGGCATACTTCCATAGTTTCACTGTGAAAATCTAAAGAAGTCAAGTTCAGTGAATGAAAAACCTGCTAAAGTGTTCTCACATTAAACAGCAAGGAGACAAAGGTCCTTAGATTTTCATGGCTGAAACTTGAGAAACAAGTCAAACATAGACTGACGTATATATGTGCTAAATGCTTTTTTTTTCAGTAATAATTATGGGTTTTATTAAGGATTCAATTAGTGGCATTTTCGGAGGGTCAGTCAATGGTCGTTTGAAACATTGCACGCGAACCTTCGAAAAACAAAAACAAATACAAGCGAATTTTTAAGCAGACGTCTTTGTCGAATTTTCTCAAGTAGTTCTCTATTATGAACTGAGATTGAGAAGATACCTTGGAATGAGATTCATCATCCGAAGCCACTAAAAACGATGAATAAATAAATGCTGATCAACTGATAACGTTACAGGATTAATTAAAGAAAACACGCATATCAGACGAGAAAACATCGCCGCCGTCATTTCGGATACAAGCGAAGAGAAACTGTGGTTTATTTATAGTTGGTGGGAACATTAGAGAGTGAAAGTTAAATCGAAGAAAGTGGTTTTAAAAAGAGGCGAGATCTTAATGAATCTAAGAACTGTCATGAAAAAGAACGCGTGCGTAGAATTTCCATGGGAAGCAAAGATAATAACATTAGATACTAAAGCAGTGTCTCATAATTATAGTCTGTTCATTAACGTGTGAAATAATATCTTACTTTACGAACTTAATTTTTTGGTGCGTTTAGATGTCAGACTACTTATTGGATGCTTTAGTGCACGTAGTTTCAGCGCGGAATCGATCAGTCGTTAATCGTGTCTCTCGCCCCTTTCCCTCTTTATATCTATATATCTATAAAAGTGAACGTGTCTGTCTGTCTGTGTGTCTGTGTGTCTGTCTGTCTGTGTACATTTCCCTACGCAATAACTCTGACAATTTCTAGTCTATAGACTCGAAATTTGAAATACCGGGTACTGAGATTTGGGAAAATCGATGTGACGGGTATCAGCCAGAAATTTGGCTGTTAAGGGGTCAAATTTCAACGATTTGACCTTTAAGAACTCTACCAAACTCCTCCGGCAATTTTGGGTCTAGACACTTGAAATTTTAGATATAGGTTCCTTGAACCTGGATCTAACCTCATAAAGTGATTTGACCCCGAACCTATAAATTTTAAGGGGCCATAATAGGGGTCAAAGTTTTTAAAAATTAACCATTTTTTTGTTTTTTTTGCTTTTTTTGCACAGCATACACCTCCAAACACCCGAGCAACGCCGGGCACCCCTGCTAGTATATATATATATATATATATATATATATATATATATATATACATATAATTATTTCCACAGCCAGACAACGTCGCCGCAGCTTACAAGAGCTGTGAAAGCCAACAAACCGGAAGCCCAAACTCGAGTTTCTCCTTCATTTGTCTTTTTTTTTTTACACAGTGATCACCACTTATCAAGGCCCGGAAGCCACTCAGGATAAGGGTTATTGCAAGTACATTACGTTAGTGTGGAGATTTTATGAAGTGTTTACTTAAGGGGGCGGTTCATTAGGAATTTGTTAACATTGGACTTGAACACATCAAAGTTGTAGTCCGGTGGGAAGCAGGCAGACGGAACTGAGTTCCACAGGCGGTCAGTTCTAAGAAAGAAGCTTTGTTCATGGAATCCGCGTTTTGATTTAGGCACAGATATAGAGTGGGGGAAAATTTTCACAGTTCATTAGTTGGACACATCCGAACTCAAGATTCGAACATTATTGGTTACTTATGTGCATCCATGTTTAAATGGAAGCTAAATTTAAGAAGACCGCGTCATCAGAACAAAGAAAAAAGGTAAATACTGTAAAGAGAGTTAAAATTAGATCCCTTTTT
This sequence comes from Euprymna scolopes, assembly GCF_053919585.1. Classification (NCBI taxonomy): domain Eukaryota; kingdom Metazoa; phylum Mollusca; class Cephalopoda; order Sepiida; family Sepiolidae; genus Euprymna; species Euprymna scolopes. The sequence goes on from NC_136509.1 coordinate 75,660,048, forward strand.
CAAATCTCGACAAAAATCTTTACAATGATACTTGATGCCTTCTAGCAAAACTCTGAGTATTACGAGAAGAGATCCAAGGACAATGGGAATGAGGTAACGCCCGTCCCTACACCTTGTTGTAGCGACTTATTAAAAGGAAGCCTTCCTGTCACTCTTGACTATAGTTTACCAGTTTCATCAGGCATTGATAGGTAAAAACATTAATACTTTAAGGGAGATTGTTTTCTTATACAAACATTGAGCCATTTCAGCTTCCTCGTGTTGTATACTGTACCCGATATTTCCACTGTCAGTAGAGTATGGCCACATACAATAAAATCTGATTAAACTTTGTGCCGACATTGTATGGACAAGTTAATCGTGCCAGTCGACACTAAATTTAATCACAGTCGCATTAAGGATAGAGAAATTGAAATCGGCAGATCAGTGTGTAAGGAAGCGTGGATTAATCGAATTATGCAGCCAACGGTAGAAATTTAGAGATCGATTGATTAATTGATTGATTGATTGATTTATGCAATCTATATTGAATTTCAAATTACTGGCTTGAAAAAGGTTCAATCGTTCAAATTAATTTTCAGGTGCCAAAGAGAGGCTGTTTGCCAATCATTCGTTCGCAAACTTTGGTAATTTGAAATTACTCATCGACGATTCCTGCTACGGTCCTCGTGTATAGTAGTGTCGCTAGAGCTATTAGGTATTGTAAAATAATTCAATTTAGTCGGGTCTACTTTTAAACATCACGGGATTTAAATAGAACATTACAAAGAAATGAGTAGTGGAAACCGCGAGAATCGAATCAGTTGATTAAGCCGTTTGGATTGAAGCGTAATTGGAGCCGCTCATCGCCGGTAGTGTTTAAATTGGTCCCGAAATCAAACTAAATATGAATGATATAATCGATTTGTAAATATCAAACGAATCATTTATTATATTTTTTAATTTTCGAATAAGCTTTATATGTAACTAATTGGGGATTTTAAAACATAAATATTAATCTATATAATAAACATGAACGTGGGTGGGCATCTCTCTTCCATAATGATGCATTCAAATGTAGTTTTGTGAGGAACGAAAATAAGGCTTGATATTAATCTTAAAAATAATTTAACATGGCACGTACACGTGCACTGCAGCAGCAACAACCAAAATGCAAGTGACCGAGCCGAGTGATAAATGACATTACGGCGGGGAAGAGAGAAAAACGCATATAAAACAGAAAATCCTGCATCCTTGAGGTGAGATAGATAGGTAGATAGATAGATAGAAATGTTACAAATGTGGATTAGCTCGATAGTAAAACATGTCTGGACAACGAATGATTACCACTTGTTCGACACGGACAAATTTTGTTAAGAACATTAGAGTAATTTCAAGACTTTCTAACAAGAGATATAGCGTTATCCTAGAAAGTACTTGTAAATAAATGTATGTTTGTTGCTTCACAGAAAAATGTTATTCTTTTAGTTCTGTTCCTTGTATCATTTTACAAAAACTGATAATCTATAATGTAAATCTCATCAGTTCCAATTTGGCAATGGGCGACACAGCAAGGAGGTTACTTTTTTCACGTTCTATTCCTCCATCGCGGTACAGTTTCGAGCCTGCCTGCCTACTACAATTTTTTTTTCTCGACGCACACTTCCTAATACCCGGGCAACATACATACATACATTTGAACAGACAGGTGAGCGTTATGTAGCCTGGGTACCCACACATGATATATATATATACATATATATATATATATATATATATATATATATATATATATATATATATATATATATATATATATATATATATATATATATATATATAGGTAGTCCTGCAGAAGATTTCCCTACATAGTATCCCTGCAACATGTCCCCGATAGTAGCCCCTGCATCAAAGTGGCGCTGTTCCTTGTTTGGAGTGAAAATGGAATATGAAAAAAAAGAAGGTTAGAAAAGTCATGCGAAGTTTTTTTTTAATTTGTAGCATTAAACAATAAAAACACCCTAGCCTTCAGATATGCTAGAACACTTTTATAGGAGCGTCCCTGGTTGGTGCGTTTTAGGCGAATACCGCGATATCTCAGTCAAACAGTAACACAAACAATATCGGACTGAATGTTAAGAATTTATCCCTGGTTGCATTCATATCTAAAGACTCTTAGCATTTCTGCGTTCTGAGCTTTACGAAATTAAGATGTTAGATGAACACCTTGTGAACTAGTGTTCATAACACTATTTCACGCTAGTGTTCATCTTACAGCTCTTAATTAACTTAACACTAATTCACATTTAACTTTACACTATTTTAACAGCTCTCAACTTAATAGAATGTGTACACAGCATAATCATGTTGACTCATCGGTTCTCGCCAGATCACCGAAGATAAGCAATGTTGAGCCACCGAAGATAAGCAACTTGCCACTGGTATGCAACAATGTTGACTCAAGAGAAATGTGGTTTGAAACTGCGCAACTTTTTCTACACAAATTTTACGTGAAGCAACCTTACAGTGGAAGCCACATTTCACCATATATGTAATATAGCATGCAGAATTTATAGTGATACTTTCACAAGTTAATTTTTTTTCTTCAATTTTCACCCCAAACAAGGCACAGTGCACCTTTGAAGGAGGGGGCTACTATCAGTGACTTAATTTGCAGGGGCATTATGAAGGGAAATGAGTAGAAAGATGTTTGTTCACATTACACTTGAACTTCTGCATATAAGTACAGCTGAAAAAGCAGAATCCCGGAAGGGAGTTTCAAAGACCTGCAGTTCTGGGGAAGAAACTATTGGAGTAAAAGGCTTTCTTGCACCTAGGGATCTCTACTGTAAAGGATGGGACTTAGTAGCTTGTCGGGTTTGTCGGGGGGGTAATTACGTCGAGGAGGTACAAGTGTTTGCAGTTCGTCAGAGCATTCACCATTAAAATATTTGCAGAAAAGGCAGATGGCTGCAACATCTCGTCGATGGGACAGAGGCTGAAGCCTAGATGATAGTTCAGGACCTATCAGATTGGCGACTCTCTTTTGAACCCTGTCCAGGAGCGAGAGACAAGCAGCAGATGCACCAGTCCAGATGTGACAACAGTACTCCATACATGGGCGAATGGTGGCCTTATAGAGGTACAGAGTACTTTCAGGCGTAATGTTGGCTCTAATGTTCAATGGATTGTCTTACGGATATGAAAATGGTCATTTACAGATCAAGTTTAACATTTTGTCACATTTCTAAACATTGCAGTGGGTATATTCATAAATGCAAATGGGAATATTGGGTTTTCTTTGTAAAATCCACCCCATGTTCCGGAGTAACGTTAAAGCCTTTACACTGCTAAGCAGAAATATATTTGTTTACATAGCGGTTTAATATCATTTCAAATGTTGCTATTAAACTAAATACAACTTTGCATTTTAGAAGATAAGACTATATGAAGGCATCGAAAATTCAGATATGTCGGTGTCGAATAGAAAGATTAACTGCGCCATTGTTTTTCTGTTCGTCTAAAATGTCACATAAAAAATCAATTAATCAAACGATGAGAGAGAGATAGAGGGAGATGCTGACACAGAGAGGGTAAGAAGTACATAGATAATAGAAAAGGAGTGGGATGGAGATAGAGAAAGACAGAGAGAGACAGAGAGAGAGGGAAAGAATTGATAATCATGAGATGCTAGACAGTATTGCTAGAGTTTCAACAATGACACAACGAAGACAAGAGCAGAGTGGGTAGATTTTTATAAAGCGAGAGATACTGAGAGCGAAAGAGAATTGGGATGGTAGGCAGAGAGGAAAAGAGAGTAAGAAAAGTGGAGCGAAAGGAAGAGAGGACTGGCAATGATTAGACGCTAGTCCTTATCGCTTGAGTTTCAACAACGAAACTGTCGAGACTAGTGATATCAATCTTCCTCTTCTTTAAGATACGGATGAATGTAAAACGAAAAAGAAGAACATTCAACTGAAGAGTTTGATTCATGAGGTGTCAACAACGATATTCCTCGCTATTTTTAAACTGATACTCTACGTGTCCTTATGAGTGCAATGGCTCGTATACACTTTCAAATGAAAATGTAATGTTTCAGAAGTTTTTGAAATGAGGATGTATAATTTGGATTATTTGCGTCATTCGATCTATTCTTCTCACCTTGGGTGTTATCTTCGAAACGTAATGCTTTTTCTTTGTTTGTTTTTTTTTTTTAATTAGTGAACTTCAAATTGACAATTAAATTTTTTGAATCGCAGCTTAATCAACTATCGTTTGTTCTAACTTCATCCTTGTTTAGCTATTGGATGTTATCTCTGAAACGCTTTGGTCAATGTAACTCCTGGTCTTCTTCTAATGTGAGATCAATTTCGGAAATCTGTATATAATCTCCAAGGAAGCTTTTCTTTCATCTACAAGCACACGTGGGGCAAAGATTATACGTGCTAAGTAATGGGCGTATTTTTTCTTTCCTTTTTTTTAATTAGCGAACTTTAAGTTCACAATTCCATTCTTTTAAATCGCAGTTTAAGCAACTATCGGTTATTCTAACTTCATCTTCGTTTAGCTATTCATAATAAAGTTACTGTCTCCAGAACAGCGTTTGCAAATTTTGCAAATTTATTATAGTTACATTTCTAATCGAATAATTTACATTGTATGAAAGAATAATTGCACGAAATGGACCAGACAATATGTTGATGCGATTAAATGCTATTAGATGATTTTCCTTGGGGATATGTAATGGCCTTTGTCCACGCCGATACGGCAGATAATGGACAGCTTAAGCGACTAGTTTTGACGCGTTATTTCCGAAATACAACTTTATTTAATGTGTATTTTGTGAAAATTTTACTTATAGATTACACAATATACGGGCAAGTTATGGGAGCCATATGGCCAAATATATAAATACTAAAGTACATATATTGAATAAACCATATATTTCTACGATATAACTATTTTCGCCTTCTCTAAAAACCACAGGTAACTAATACGTCTATGTGACAGTAATATAAAGGTTGATTCTTACCACGCGTAAGAGAGTTACGTTCAGATTTGTACGAAGCCACGTAAAGATAGAATAGTGGACCTCGTAGATAAAACAAAGTATTTCGTCCGAAATGTAGTACATATTCGAAAAGGTGTAACAAAAGATGGCCAGAGTTTACATCAACCAAAACGTGAGCATAATATTCAAGAGAAAATAATCCGAGTCAAACAGGAATTAGAAAGATATAATTAATTCGTGGGCATACATTGTCTTTATGAATTTCCTATGTCTGAAGATTTGAAGATACATAATAAGATCGAATGTATTCGAACACGATTTTGTTCTATTACAAAGCACTTACGTATATAGATACATAAATATAATTAGATAAACATATATATCGACATCCAAGAATACATCTCTTTCACGATATATAAATTCATACATACATACACACCCAAGTATATATACAGATACACACGTACAAAGACGCTCTCATATATATGTATATATATATATATATATATATATATATATATATATGTGTGTGGGTGTATGCGCATATGTATATACGCGTATGTGTGTGCGTGTGTGTGTGAGTGATTGTATGTGTGTGTGTGTGCATCAGCACTAACCCTATTCGGGTTTAACCGGATTCCTCCGATGCGAGTATTAATTTCATAAGCGGTCCACAATCGCCATTATTATTCACGTATAAGCTACAGATTTTTCATTGGAAAATAAGCTTAATTTTCACACAAACACACACACACACATATACACACACACACACACACACACACACACGCACACACACATATATATATATATATATATATATATATATATATATATATATATATATATTAGGCAGTTTGGAACATAAGTTTGGAAAATAAGCTACACAGAATTTTCATTCTGTCAACCTTGTGAATATTCTGTCTATTGCCGACAGGCGGAAAATTCTGTGCAACTTAATTGTCATAGATATTTTAAAAAATTACTACCTAGCCCCACTTACGTATCGAGCATTGTTGAGAAAAATACTGAAAATATTTACTTAAAATGTCATGTCGATACATAAAATAATAATTATATATATATATATATATATATATATATATATATATGTATATATATAATATATATATATATTTAAAGGAGATTAGAACAATAGTCTAAAGAGCAAAGTGTATTTTAATGTAATAGTAAAATTACTAGTTTAATTAAAATACAGGGAAAGAAAAAATGCTCGTTGTAATTTAGATATATAATAAGCTCGATAGTTAAATATCCTAGAGCAAATTAAATATTTAGTAATGTGATTGATATTTAAAAATCAAATTATAATTAAATTAAAAATCCGTTTCATAAGAAGGAACAACTACAACATCAATTATTTGTACGATCGTTTCGGAAAACAATGTTTTTGTTGTGGTAGACATCAAGTTACGGACAATGATTATTGCATATAGTTTTTTTATTAAAGAAGGTTTCCTCATCAGCAAATATTGGAAAGGGTTTTTATTAAATGTAAAAGACACCATTAATTAACCTAGAATTAAAGTAAGGCAGATGCATCTGGAAAAAATTAAAATAAAGGTATGGATTTACAACTTGATGAGAAAATTAATATGAGTTAGGGATAGAAATAAAATAGAGCAAAATAATAAATATAAATTTGGTTTACGTACAATATTATACATACATAGATATACAAATACATACATGCATATATATGAAAGAGTATACAACATATATATATATATATATACATATACATAGATATACATATATATATACATAAAACATGCACACAAATATTTACCTTTTAATTTTTCGCCTTTTGAAATCAGGAATTATGGTTAAAGTACTCATATAGATACTTGCTATAGCTTTTCAGCTTATGAAATGATACATTTTCAAAAAGAACGCTTGTGGAATAATTTATTTTCGTTAACGTACTTTTGATTAACGGACACCAAGGTTTAGAATTCGAAAAAAATTGGAGGATAATGTTATTTGTATAATTAAATAATGTAAGGGGCATAATTAGGCATATTTATTTAAGTAAATAATGTAAGGGAGATAATTAGTCTAACTTAATTTATTACAGAATAATAAAGAAAGGAATCTATTTTTACTAATAAGTAATTTTTAATAATTTAAGGTGGTTCATATTTATTAAATTTAAACCAACGTTTATGACTGCATGTGAATATTAGTTCCTCTTTTGTATTTAATAGGTTGGTTGTATTTTTTATATCTTCATATTTCAAATTTTTTAGGGTCTGTTTTGTATATAGTGCACAGAATTTATCTCCTGGTTTATATGGTTGGCAAGATTCAATTACTTGCCATTTCAACTTGAAAGGAATATTGTTATTCTTGAGTTGCCAAATATACTTGCATAGAGTAGTTTGGTTTGACAGAGAGTTATTTTTAAAAGAATATTTGTGCGTTGAAATTCTATGTTTTATTAGGCCAGATGTGGAACCAAAATATATTGCCTCTTGTTTATTGTGATTATTTTCCGTTAGGTCTGGTGCTGGATTATTATATGGTGGGTGGGTTTGTGATTGATCGGTAGATTGGTTAAAGTTGGTTTCATTATTTATTCTGGTGGTTACGTTATAGCTGTTAATAGATTCATGTAGATTTGGGGTGTTTGATACTGTGCAGCTATAGATAACATTTTTAATTTTACATGAGCCTTGTAGGGGACATTTATTTTTTCTTCTATAGTTACAGTCTGCTATATTTTGTAAAGTTGTATTTTGTAGCTTATGAATTTTCTTGCTATTAGAATTAATTATTTTTTGATGAAGGTTAGGCATAGTAGAGTAAGAGAATTTGATTTTATTCTTATTGAAATTTTTTTTATATCTATGGGGGGCTTTAAAGTTCTTATCTAATATTTTAAAAGATTCTCTGGCTATGTTTGTCTCTAGGTTTTCGTAACTAACTCTACAAGTAATAATTACGAAAACGCAATTAAAGCTCTACATAAATTATTTAAAAATCATGGGCTTAGTATAAAAATCGACTCTAATAAATTTTTTTAATTTCTTAGAATCTTAAATCTTGAGAATTCTACCTTTGAACCCTATCATAAACCTAACTAATATCTACTATATGTCCACAATGAATCGAACCACCCTAAATCAATATTAAAATCAATAGTTCCCAATATCGCTTTCAGAATTTCTAGACTGTCTTCTACTAAATCCATATTCATAAAAAATGAAAAAAATTGCAATGAAGCCCTTAACAACTCGGGATACAATTCGCAAATTAAATTCATAAATAAAAATGATACAAACATAAACTGCATAGAAAATAAACCTATTAAGAGCGTAATGACATATAATATGGCAATGTCTTTCCGTATACGAGTTAAGAAAAATGACCAAGAGACAAAAAAGATAAGACCAAACCACAAATATTAGATAAAAATACAAATTAGCAACAAACCAAAACGCTTAAACGTAAGAATAGACATAAGGATACCCTATGGTTCAACCCTCCATATTCCAAAAACCTGGAGACAAACATAGCCAGATAATTTTTTAAAATATTAGATAAGAACTTTAAAGCCCCCCCCATAGATATAAAAAAAATTTCAATAAGAATACAATCAAAGTCTATTACTCTACTATGCCTAACCTTCATCAAAAAATAATTAATTCTAATAGCAAGAAAATTAATAAGCTACAAAATACAACTTTACAAAATATAGCAGACTGTAACTGTAGAAGAAAAAATAAATGTCCCCTACAAGGCTCATGTAAAATTAAAAATGTAATCTATAGTTGCACAGTATCAAAAACCCCAAATCTACATGAATCTATTAACAGCGATAACTTAACCACCAGTTTTTGTCTGTTTTTGACCACAGTTCCCGATGACTGCATAACGAAGGCCCAGAGCCCACTCGGGAACACTGATCATGCAGTGATAATGGTTGAAATCGCCCTAAACTCTAGACCCAAAACTGAAGAGCCAGTGCTCAAAACAACGAGATATTATAATAAGGCTGACTGGGAAGCCATCAGGAAACAAATTAGATATGCTCCATGGAAAAATATTTTCTCTCTCCCTGCTGAACAATGTGCAAACGAGACCACTGACTGGTTCAAAACTGCAATCGAAGCGCATGTTCCCATGCGGAAATTTTATAGTAAGCCCCACTCTCCCCAATGGTTTACGTCGACTTGTGCAACTGCCATTGCTCAAAAGCAGCATGCATACCGTAGGTTTAACCGACATCAGTCCAGTTCAAACAGACTGAAGTATATAGAAGCTAGAAATAACGTTAAGAAAGAAATAGCGACAGCTAAGAGAGAATTTACGGAAACCACTAAAAAGTGCATCGAAGCACAAAAACTAGGAACTCGAGACTTCTGGAAAATCTACAACAGTGTAGTAAATAATGGGCAATCAACAATTCCCCCACTAGCCAACAATCACGAGGTTGTCTCCTCAGCAACCGAGAAGGCTAACATGCTTGCCAGTCGGTTTGCCTCACACTCCACAATGGACCGGACCAACCACCCCCTACCTGACTTTCCTATGCGGACAGACGCAGCACTAGACGATCTTGAAACCACCCCTGCTCAGGTGCATGCTATCATAAAAAACCTTGACACCTCAAAAGCATGTGGACCCGATCTTATCCCAGCTGTGCTATTAAAAAAGTGCTCAGCCGAAGTAGCTCCAGTTCTCTCCAAACTCTACAACAAATGCCTTAACGAAGCTTGCTTTCCGGGCTGTTGGAAAACTGCTTCTGTTGTACCAGTATTCAAGAATTCTGACGAAAGGACTGGCCCATCAAATTATCGCCCCATTAGCCTCCTCCCACTTTTTGCCAAAATATTTAAGACCATAATTAACCATGCTCTAGTCCATCATCTTACAGATGCTAAACTACTGACTGACAAACAATATGGATTTAGACAAGCCCGTTCCACAGCAGACATCCTAACTGTGATCTCTGAACGTATATACCATTCACTGGACAAAGCGGGGGAGGGCAGAGCGGTAGCTCTAGATATATCTAAGGCTTTTGACAGGGTATGGCATGAGGGTCTCCTCAGTAAAATCAGATCATACGGTATCACTGGTAGAATACTTAACATAATTAAATCCTTCTTAGATAAGAGAAAAATCCAGGTTGTCCTCGACGGTCGTACATCTAAACAATATGATATAAATGCGTGGGTTCCCCAGGGTTCTATCCTTGGACCTCTATTGTTCCTGATATTCATAAATGACCTCCCCGACAACATTGCCTCTGAGATGGGTATATATGCTGATGACACTACACTCTATGGCAGGCACGACAGAAAGACGAATGAACACATTTCTAAAGAAATGGCAGAAACACTAGAGGAAGACCTCCAATCTGTAGTGGAATGGGGACAAAAGTGGTTGGTCGCGTTCAATGCTGCCAAGACTAAACTAGTTTCATTCAATAATTACAAGAAACCCTCTCTACCACCCATAGCAATGGCCAACGACTCTTTATCTGAGAGTCCATCTTTCAAACTCCTTGGCCTAACGTTCACAGGAAACATGAGTTGGAACAATTACATTGAAGGCATTGCCAGGGCCGCTGCAAGAAAGGTGGGCTCTCTCTACCGTGCTAGAAAACTACTAACACCTGAAAGTATCCTGTACCTCTATAAGGCCACCATTCGCCCATGTATGGAGTATTGCTGCCACATCTGGGATGGTGCATCTGCTACTAGCCTCTCGCTCCTTGACAGGGTTCAAAAGAGAGTCGCAAACCTGATAGGCCCTGAACTGGCATCTAAGCTTCAGCCTCTCTACCATCGACGAAATGTTGCATCCCTCTGCCTTTTCTACAAGTATTTTAGTGGTGAATGCTCTGACGAACTGAAATCACCTGTGTCCCCACGAACGTGAGCACCCTCGACAAACCCGACAGGCTGCTAAATCCCACCCCCACACTGTAGAGATCCCTAGATGTAAAATATCTTTTTACTCCAATAGTTTCTTCCCCAGAACCGCTAGACTCTGGAATTCCATTCCAGGTCCCTGCTTCCCCAACAGTACTGACGTGCAGAAGTTCAAGTGTAACGGGAACCGACACCTTCTGCCCAAATCCCTAGATAGTACCGCAGTAGTTGTTGCCCCTGATAGTAGCCCCTTACACCAAAGTGGCAACTTGCCTTGTTTGGGGTGAAAATGTAAAAAAAAAATAATTAAAAAAAAAGATTAAATAATGACACCAACTTTAACCAATCTACCGATCAATATTGCTGCACAGTATCAAACACCCCAAATCTACATGAATCTATTAACAGCTATAACGTAACCACCAGAATAAATAATGAAACCAACTTTAACCAATCTACCGATCAATCACAAACCCACCCACCATATAATAATCCAGCACCAGACCTAACGGAAAATAATCACAATAAACAAGAGGCAATATATTTTGGTTCCACATCTGGCCTAATAAAACATAGAATTTCAACGCACAAATATTCTTTTAAAAATAACTCTCTGTCAAACCAAACTACTCTATGCAAGTATATTTGGCAACTCAAGAATAACAATATTCCTTTCAAGTTGAAATGGCAAGTAATTGAATCTTGCAAACCATATAAACCAGGAGATAAATTCTGTGCACTATATACAAAGCAGACCCTAAAAGTTTTGAAATATGAAGATACAAAAAATACAACCAACCTATTAAATACAAAAGAGGAACTAATATTCACATGCAGTCATAAACGTTGGTTTAAATTTAATAAATATGAACCACCTTAAATTATTAAAAATTACTTATTAGTAAAAATAGATTACAATTTTTTTCATTATTCATTAATAAATTAAGTTAGACTAATTATCTCCCTTACATTATTTACTTAAATAAATATGCCTAATTATGCCCCTTACATTATTTAATTATACAAATAACATTATCCTCCAATTTTTTTCGAATTCTAAACCTTGGCGTCCGTTAATCAAAAGTACGTTAACGAAAATAAATTATTCTACAAGCGTTCTTTTTGAAAATTTATCATTTCATAAGCTGAAAAGCTATAGCAAGCATCTATATGAGTACTTTAACCATAATTCCTGATTTCAAAAGGTGAAAAATTAAAAGGTAAATATTTGTGTGTATGTTTTATACATATATATATATATATATATATGTATATCTATGTATATGTATATATATGTTGTATACTCTTTCATATATATGCATGCATGTATTTGTATATGTATGTATGTATAATATTGTACGTAAACCAAATTTATATGTATAATTTTACACTATGTTATTTCTATCTCTAACTCATATTAATTTTCTTATCAAGTTGTAAATCCATACCTTTATTTTAATTTTTTTCCATATACATCTGCCTTACTTTAATGCTAGGTTTATTAATGGTGTCTTTTACATTTAATAAAAACCCTTTCCAATATTTGCTGATGAGGAAACCTTGTTCAATAAACAACTATATGTAATAATTATTGTCCGTAACTTGATGTCTACCACAATAAAAACATTGTTTTCCGAAACGATCGTACACATAATTGATTTTTTTGTTGTTCCTTCTCATGAAACGGATTTTTAATTTAATTATAATTTGATTTTAAAATTATCAATCACATTACTAAATATAATATATATATATATATATACTGTATAAGCAAAATGAGGACTTCAAAAAAGGTGTTAATAGCAAAAAAAAGTGTATTTCCTTTTACATTACAATAGTTTCCAGGCCAGATCGACAATTTCAAACACTATGGCGTTTGAAAATTCTCACATAACCAGAATTTCTTTAAACATTATGAATAATAATCACTCTTAACAATAGAACATTGTTTAAGGAAAGAAAAAGAAAAATTCCCTTAACGGAAAAAAGAAGCATGTTAAAAAACATTTACTCTAGAGGTAAGCTCCGTGAAAAGCCCGTTTAAAGATTAATATGTCACCTAATTTTCGTATCCTTTTTTAAAAACAAATTCATAAGAAATTTCCACACAAAAAGCCCATAGCCATTTAATTTTTGTTTATTTAATATATCCCATTCGTTTAATTCCTTAATTAGATTTCTCTATTTCTTTATTTTACATAATTAATTAAAAAAAACAATTTTTTATTTATATATTTATAATATGGCCATAACAAACCTGCATTAACGTCACGGTTAATTTTTGTTTCATATTTGCTCATTAGTGGCAACTAATGTTTAAAATTATCGATTGTTTTAATACTTAGATTTAAGACCATTTTAGGTTTAATGTTTAATTGAACATGAAAATGAAGTAAAAGACTGCATTATATATATTCATCCTCATACAACATTTCGAGTAAAGGAGTCTAATCTATTTATCATTATTTAATAATTTAGAATTCATTATCATTCTAATTAAATGTGTTTCCATATAGTTACTAAAAAGAATTGCGAAGGGAGAAAATCTAATTACGTTTTTAATTGCGAATAGTTAATTCTGTTCGAAAAGATTACAATATTAGTTCCCATAACAGCTGAAGGGAGATAATTAAGGTCGTTTGATGTTTTCGGTCTAGTGATTACTAGAAAGCGTCTATGATTTAATAATTAATTTAATTAAACAGATCCAGATATTGCTACGATAGTTTATTTAACAAATTAAAAATATAAATTAAATTTTTTCAATCTGTAAAACTGTTTTTTACCCATTGGTTTTACCCACATCTGTTATTTATCCAATAACAACTTGGGTTACTTATATCTCCAAAGCAAAAATTACATTTCTTGTGTGATATTCTTGGGTATCTAAACAAAATAGTCTATATCCTCTAATTATTATTCTGACAGCAAAATCACTCAATACCTACAAATGTGTTTCACTCCGATGAGAAGGTGCCTACCCCTTCATTTATGGGTAAAAATCTTTAGAACAAAAGGTAAAGTAAATAAACCAGCATGGATTCTACAAACTTTAGATGTCAGATGGCAAAACCAATTAACTTATATTTTAAGTCCACAAATTAATTTAATTTTTTAATAATAATTGCTAGTTTATTGTTAAGTTATTTTATTTATTTAAAGAGGGTATCACTTATTTCACCATCAATACTGCTACAACTAAATACAAAAAATGCTCACCGTTATGGAACAAAATTTCCATTCTTAGATGAGCTTTATACTATATTTATATTTCTTACCCAGTTTAGAATAATAGAAACTATATTTGCTTATTAGATTTGGATCCTTCATTTAGATTACATCATTCCAAGCTATTTAACTCTACATTAGAATTTTATCCTTGCCCCCGAGGATACTTAATGTTGCAAAAAGTTATACCTCAGTAAGGCGTGATAGCAGAAATATATTTCTGTGAAGACATTCCTGTATGGCATCTACACTTTTATTCAAAATTTCCTCTATAGAATTCACTATGTAAAAGACTTCCAATAAACATAGAATGCACCTTTTTGATTTCCCAGGGCTATACTTCCTCCCCCTATCCACTGCTGTACATTTTATTCAAAATCTTCATTATTTCTATTAAAGTCCCTAACCCGATCCCCTAATGTAGTTGTGTTCCTCTTTTTATTTTTAATGCTGATTCTTGTACCCTCACCCATGCTATCGTTAACGCCATCTCTATTGGTTTCCACCCCAGGTTCCTTTTTAAAGGATACTAGGTGGTTTGTATATCTATCCTTAAACACGGTTTCCGTGGCCCCAAGATTGCCGGTTTCTATCTCGCATTTATACACTTTATACATTACCCACCAAACAGACAATTCCCAGGTATTCTGCAATTACATTTTCTATTTAAGGTACTTTCATTTGATGCTAGTTCGTTATTATTCCTTATTTTGCTGGTGTTTCTATTGTTGGAACTGATTGTATTGTTAGTTAAGTTGCTAGATGCTGATAAAGATAATTTTGCCAAGTTTCTGTTTTTTATTTTGCTTTATTTATTCTCCGGGGAGAAGTTTTTAATCTATTATTCCATAGATTCTCTAGGTATATTATTTTTTATATTCTCGCTACATCATGAAATATGCTGATTTTTTTAGCTTACATTTTAAGTCATTTTTTTTTTGCTTACAACTTATTGGTATATGAAAATTTACTGGATTACACAACTCAGTATACTACATACAAGTATATATATATATATACATATATATATATATATATATATATATATATATATATATGGAGAGAGAGAGAGAGAAGATGCACAGGCGCACAGAAGAATCGCATGTATATAAATATATATGTATATATATATATAATTATATATATATATATATATATATATATATATATATATATATATGTATGTGTGTGTTTGTGTGTATGCGCGCGTGCCTATTACCACCATATTCGTATATAGGACATGTAAAGGTCAATTTCATGCAAAACCTTATTGTAGTAATGATGGCGTTCTGCGTACAATTTTCCTTATATCGCGTGTCAGAGTGTTTATAACATGTTTCTCCCCCACCCCATACACACACACACCACGAAACCATAAAATTGCAAGTAAATTCACGATATCTTCTCGAAGAAAATCTTCTTTTTTTTCTCCACAATGGTCTTAAATAAAAAAATAAATAAATAAAAATTGTCGTTATTTACACGACGCGATTCATTAATATAACGGGTATGATTTCCAAAATCCATGTTTTTCTTTCGACTTAGAAAAAAATAAACATATGAGAAAAAGGCGGGTGCAAGCAAAGTAATCTGAATCTCTATTGAATTGAGACAGTTAACATACTGTGGTTCTTAGAACGATCGCTATTTTACGTGCAAGCAGTGAGTGTTGTTGTTTCATCTATAACAATACGCCTCGGTGTTTTCGTGTCTGTACCTCCGTTATTGGTAGATGACGTGTTAAAGTGGTTAACGACGCAGACTGCCGTCCTGGGTGTGCCAAGTTCGAATCCATTTAGTTTCATAAAAAAATCACTTGCGCTTAGGATGTTTCCAACCTTCTCGTGGTCCCTCCCGTAAATAACCAATACCCGTCTAGAAAGGATTTTGACTAGAAAAAAATCTATCGGGAAAAACAATGCCAACAATAGAATTTTCGAATTTATAAGATACGATGATGACCTACGTAACACTTTTTTTAAAACTTGAATAGTACGATATTCGACGATGCAATGTAAAACACACACACACATACAGACGCACACACACACACACACACATATATATATACATGTGTATAATATATTCAAATAAATTGTATCTATTTTCTTGAACATAAAACTCAAACAAATATGCACTGTATAATTTGGATAATTGACACTACTTGCGTTTTATTATCAGAATGTTCCGACCGATGTAACCTGGGACCTTCTACCGATGTATCTCGTCGCCATCGGATATTTTAAAATAAACAAACTGTTTTAAAATCACGTTCTAATGCAAATATGTTATTTCAAAGATCATTAATTTTTTTTATAAATAGTATTATATATATATATATATATATATATGTATTTCCAACAAATAACGATAATTATTTTATATCTACAGCCACACGTGTGTCAGGCTTACACAATTATCAGTGCATGAATTGTTAATTATCAGTGCATGAATTGTTAATTATCAGTGCATGAATTTCTTGGCGTATTTCTACCGCTTTAACAAAGCCACAAAGTGGCGGCTTTCTTCTCGGCCATCAGCAATAAACATTTAAATGAAAGGAAACTTACGTACGTAAGCGAGTGTCATAATCAGCGACCATGAGAGTATTCAACCAAAAAGTTTGGAATTAAACACGTCTGGTAATTTACCGTTTTTTTTTTCAATTCATTAAATACAGCAAAAATTGAATCTCTTAAAGGGGCTTTATAACTATAATATTGCTTAAATACCTATTATTAATATATTATAACTATATACATGTGTGTTTTATGCTTACGCTATCATCAGCGCAAACTATGATAATTGTTAATGATCCAGGTATTCACGTTTTCGAAACTGTTATCTACTTCCATATAGTTGTCTTGTTTCACAACGTTTCGAAGTTCTTCATTTTATTAATCGTGATACGATAGAAATACTTATTTTGTATTAGTATCATCAGATATTACTAGCTTCCATAGTTTTTGTCTCACAACGTTCTGATTAACCAAACATTTTGCCTGCTTGAAGAAGAATTGAAATCGCTATTGTCAGACAAAGCTCACCAAGTTGAGAACCTTCAGGGAGTTTATTCGTGGGGTCACCTTCCCCAGTTAATTAAAAACGACCCCTAAGTACCAAGATGGAAATTTCTAAGAATATAATTTAAGCTTCTACATCTGGTTTTGATTATCCTATAAATCTTAGTATTAAAGTATGCATATATATATATATATATATATATATATATATATATATATATATATATAAATATTATAAAGAATTTAAAAAAGACAATATAAAAATATTTACTAATGGATATAGATTTATTTGTTGATTCAATATGGATGTTACATCTATATAGGATGTAGGATGATTAAAACTATTCATATAATAGTATATCAAAGGTTAGTATCAGACGAGGAGAGAAGATGATAGGAAACATAGCAGCGATGCGACGTTAAGCGATAGCTATATTAGGAGCGAAATACTTGGTCATGAGAGGAAAAAGGTAATAAACTGAAACTGTTGGGAGAGGAAATGAGAAAGACTACAGTACCCCCTTATCGCATAGATCAGAGTAACTGATGAAACACCTACATTGAAAAAACGAATGCATCTATATGTAGTAGTATATTCTTTTATTGCAATTTTATTATTACTTCGTATTCTATGTAGCCTCCAACGTAATTTGTTGATCTTTACATTATCTTCATAAGTTATACAGTTTTATTAATTTTTAGCCCATATAATATATATATATATATATATATATATATAAATATATATATACATATATATATATATATATATAAATATATATAAATTTTTATTAGGGTTTACAGAATATTTTAATTAGAAAGCTTTAGTCTAAAACTTTTTTAATCAGGATATATATATATATATATATATATATATATATATATATATATATATATATATATATAAAGCTGAATGTGTGTGTGTGTCTGGTCACGAATAGGCTCCTATATCGTTGACTATTTAAAAAAAACTGATTACATATAATGATAGAAGATGTATAGAGACACGGAAATGGGTTGTTTTGATCTGGCAGAACAGTGATTCATTAAAATTGTGGGGTCTGCGTTCGCGCCTGGTCCACAAAGTATGGAAATAAAAAACAAATAAAAATTTTAAAAAATTTTTTTACAAGTGTTTTTGATATAGATGTACATAATAACTTTGATAAGTATGTTTAAACTTTAATAGGGATGTTGTAATAAAATTGTGGTTCCGCGTTCTCGCCTGGCTATAGGCACAAACTTTAATAAAGACTTTTCATATCTATCTGCGTTAGTATACTTTGATAATTATGTTTCAGTTTGAAGAAATATGGTATGATAAAATTATGGGGTGTTTGTTCGTATCTGACCTCCATAGAATGGAAATATGTCACAAAGGTTAAAAAGTTTTTTTTTTAATATAGATCAACAGAATATTGTGATAAGTGTTTCAGTGTGAACAGGTATGGTATAATAAATTATGGGGTTTATATATTTTATTATTACTTTCATTGTATTTTGCTTTGGTTTTGATACCCCCCCAAAATTCGAAGCCATCTCTTTACAACCCTTTCTTTTCACAACCTATCATACTTTCATAAATCAGAGTCCATTTTCTGTAGGCTGTTTTTAACCCAGTCAACGACGGGTACTTTTGCTAGTTCATATATATACACAAATATATATATATATATATATATATATATATATATATATATATATATATATATATATATGATTTTTTTGTGGACTTTGAACAACTATTTTGAAAATTAGGATAATTTTTCTATTTTCTTGTAGTTTTAAGTGTTTATAGCAAGTGTCTAAAAATGTATACTTCGGTAATAAAAATATTCTAACTTCATATTTTTATTTATATTAAATAAAGAATATAGCCAGTAACAAAATAAATCAACAACAAGAACGCATTTTACATTATTTTGTTTAGGGAAATATTTATCTATTAGCATAACCCAATTCTGCAAAATCAGTTTTAATAGCCTCTTGTCAACTGATGATGCCAATCGGCGGATTTGAGATGATGAGATGTCATGAAAAACTTCCAAAATATTCCCTCAAAGTTCAGACTTCGACAAAAATGGAACACATTCTTCATAATCTGCCATCGTTATTATTGGCCAGAGCTGCTCAATTGGATTTATATCTGGAGAACAAGGTGGCCATGTTATCAAATTTTCTTCATTAATATTTAATGACTTAAGATAAGATGTCGTAAAATTGGTTGAAATGGGTGGCGCATTGTCGTGCATACAAATCAATTTGAGGTGTCGCGCCAATGGAAGATCATCATGCCATGGTGACAAATGCTCATTCAAAATTAAAATATAAAACTGGCTTGTCAGTTTGACACCTTCTGGTTCTCCAAATCGTCGAAGTCGTTTATCGCAGATTATTCAAGACAATAATATGACACCTCCACCTCCTTGTTAACGACAGAATTTATAAGGAATAGGGAATCAAGGAACACTTGATACTTTGACCCACCCATCTGGTCGATCAAGGATTGTTCTGGCCTCATTGGTGAAAAAACATTTCCAAAGCTGTTTTTCATATATTTCTGAGCCCAAGCCAAAAGTTTCTCCTTATGAGTTTTGTTTAAAATAGGTCTTGCTATGGGCTTAATGCTTCTTGCAATTTCGTTTAAGACTGCAGCATGTCTTTCTGGGCAAGGAAAGTATTCCCGCCTTGTCACATATAGCAGCACTGTTGCTACCCGACGGCTTGATAAGTCGACGGCGAATTTCTCTAACATCACGAGCAGAAACTGACATTTTGTGTTTTTGTCCTTCTTTGGTTTGATGTTTGAATTTTCAACAGATGAAGACAATGTTCCTGGATCACTTTCAAGCTCCTTGGTTGGATATACGAAAGATACACCTTCTGCAAGGCCCACAACAATTCATTCCTTTTTACTAGCTGTTAATCAACCTTTTCTAAGTATTTTAGGAGACCTGCAATAAAGTGATACACACTTAAAATTATTGGAAAATAGAAAAATTAGCATGACTTTCAGAATATGTGTTCAAATTCCACACAAATCAGGGAAAAAGACACCTAGTAATGCTCTTCCAGTGTAAAATTTCACTGCTCTGCGCTTCATAGCAATTTCAAAATTAAAAAAAAAATATTGACCTGCAATAAGGCGATACACAGGGTTCTTAGATACAAAGATAGAGAATAAGATAAGTATACACACACATACACACACACATATATATATATATACATACACACACACACACACACACACATATATATATATATATATATATATATAAAGGATGAGATAGAGCGTATTAGAGAGCAAGAATGCGAAAGGATATACAAATGGGGAGAGAGAAAGATATATATATATATATATATATATATATATATATATATATATATATATATATGAGAAGCAAATAAATAAATATATTAAATGTTTTTTTTTCTTTCATTTATTTCAATCGAGACTGTGACAATATGGGAAGAATTTGAAAGTGATACATCATTTGCAAGGCTTTCTAATAGTAGGCACGCCAAAAACACTATTCGTTTTTGAACAAAATAAAGATTATGGTCCTAACACAATAGAATTCAGAAAAAATATTCAAACAATGTTGAATCTCGGGAAAACAGAATTTAAATAAACGTAACGATATAATAAAAACATGTCTCCATTTTATTTTTGTCGTCTAAGCCTTGCGTGTCCAGGAAATCAAAAACGATGGAACCAACGAAAAACAAAAAGATGTCGCCTTCTGAATTCGCTAATCTTTTGTTTTCTTTACCGTTTTTTCTTTCTTTTTTTGTTGTCTAAAACAGATTTTGAAGTGCATAGCGGAGGTGTTTGGTTTGGTCTATATTTACTGGGAATAAGTAATCGATAGTAATGTTGCTAAAATATCTGTTATTTTTTTTTTTCATTTTTAGACGCAAGAAAAAGAAAATTAGCCCAAAGTGTATTATTTCTATATAGAAACGAAAGGAAATTGTTTAGATTTTTGTATTGTTTTATTCTTGGAGAAGCTGGCTGGGACGTGACAGCAACTTTAACAAACCTCGGGTGATGGAAAGAGTCGCAGAGATGTTCTGATTTCTTTTCTAAATCTGTTGAAGTCTGATTTTAGAAACAAATATACGCATAAATACACATAAGCACACATGCAGGCTCTCATATATAAACACTAGCACACAGATACACTTACTCACACGCCACGACATGCTTACACACTCATATATATATATATATATATATATATATATATATATATATATATATATATATATATATATATATATATATATATATATATATATATATATATATATATATATATATTGGCAGCATTTTTTATTCAAACATTCAAAAATTCTCTTTTATTTTTTTTAGTTTTGGATTTTTCTTATTATATATGATGTGAAATATAGACAAACAAAAATAATGTAAGTTCCAGAGGTCTCAAAAACGTTTTCAATTTTACGTCGAATTGATAACTGCTGCCATATATTTCAACCAGTATTATTTTCAAGAAGAAAAGAAGAGAAAAAAAAGAAAAAATATATCGCATTCTTTAAAAAAAAAAAATCCTGATGAGGGTTTTTTGTAAGCCGAACATTTGAAACTTTAGATAGATAAATATTAGTTGTTTTTTTTTTAAATACAAATACGCAGATGGTCGTTCTTTCTAACCTCACATTTTGAATTTCATTGTCTCTATGCTTCTTAAAAGTGGATTACTACTACTACTAATATATACATATATATATATATACATATATATATATATATACACTCAAATGCCTCATCAATTATCAAAGCCAAGAGACCACTCGAGGATAAGGTTTAAAGAGAGTACAGTAGAAAATTGGAGAATAAAGAACTCGTTAGTAATGGGAATTCGGTAAATTTGTTAACTTATATGGGACGGCTTTAAAAATTTGTTTACTTTAGACTTGAAGACAACCATATAGTAGTGAGCTGGAAAGCAAGAAAACGGAAGACAATTCCACGGTTTGATGAAAAACTTTTATTTATGTTGAATCCGCCCCAGTATAGGTATTTATTTTACTTGGTGATCGCGTAGCGTAAATGGCATGTGGATTTCTGTTAGGATCTCGGGTGAAATTACAGTTTAATTCAGGGTTGTTATAATTAGCAATATTAGATTCAATCTATACTGGGATATTGTGAGCTATATTCAGAAGGGAGCTTTGAGTATTATAAGTGCTTTGAGAAAAAAAGAGCTGGGTATTATTATTACTGTTATTATTGCTATTATTATTGCTATCATTAGTCTGTTAAGAAATAGCGAGATTATTATTTGTGTTGTTGGTTGAAACGATGATTTTGTTATGTGTAGCAGTTGTTGGAATGGCCGATACACACATTGAAGTTACATTTTGACGAATGGGGTATTTCTGTAATGTGAAGATACTGTTCAACTATTGTAGGATTTTTTTGAAATAACTCAGTTACAGTACACGAATATATGACATTCCTGTACGTGCAATCGTTTTTGATTTGGCAGTCTTGCTCCTTGCTACAATTGCAGTCAGGTTTTGGAATGAAGGGGATAGGAGTGGTCTGATCTAATTTGATTTGTTCGATGATATTTTCGTCTCTCCAAGGTTGGGTATTGCAGAGTAAAGAAGTTAATATTTAAAAAAAATACATACTACCATATCTATTCTACAATCATAAAACGTTGTTTTATTATATTTGTCCTAACACACACACACACACACACACACACACACACACGCACACACATATATATATATCATCTAATAAAAGAACCCCTTCTTAGTGACACGCAATATGTTTTCCGTTCTGCAAGATCTACAGCAGATGCGCTTACAGTTATATCCAATAGGATTAGCGAATTTCTCGCCGGAGGCTACCGTCCTAGAGCAATTGCTCTTGACATATCAACGGCCTTTGATAGAATATGGCATAAAGGTTTACTTCACAAAATCTCCAACTACGGTATAGCTGGAAAATGTCTTCTCAATTATTACATCATTTCTCTCTGATATATTCATAAGAGTAGTGGTTGATGGGCAGAAAGCAGGAGCTCACAGTATTAATGCTGGAGTCTCTCAGGCGTCCATCATGGGCCCAGCACGCTTCCTGATCTTCATTATCTTCCGAATCACATCCTTACATCATTAGTAGACATTTATGGTGATGACACTACTATCTATGGTAGCACATCTAAGACCGTAAACGACCAAGTTCTCTCCGATTCTCTATCTTTTGATTTTGAGCAACTGGCACAAGGGGGGGGAGAGATGGTTGGTTACTTTTAATGCGTCTAAGACCAAGCTTTTGTCTTTACGTCATCAACGCTCTAATCTCCATCTGGCATCAATTGAAATGAATGGCTTTCGTCTTGGGGAAGCCTCATGTTTTGACAAGCTTCTGGGCTGAAATGTAACACATACATTAAATGTGTGGCCTGAAATGGAACACATATATAGAATTCATTGCCAAAACAACCGGAAAAATGGTTGGATACTTCTATCGATTCAGTTGATGCAATTCTCTATCTATAAAATAGCCAGATACGACCTAGGATGGAGTACTGTTGTCACATCTGGGCAGGACTGCTGGGAAGGACTTATCCTGCCTTAATAGAGTTAAAAATAGACTTGACACCCTCGTAGGGGATGCCCTTTTCTCTTCCTTTTTTCTCTTCCTTTTAACCCCTTTTTTCTCACAGAAGAGATGTTGAGAGTTTGTCTCTGCATTATCGTTATTTTCATGACAGTGTTCGACTGAGCTCCAATGTATGGTACCCCCTCGCCACACTTTCACAAGAAACACCCGTCTTGCAGAAAACACTATCAATAATTCCCCCACTCTTTATCTGTGCCTAAACCCAAACGTAGATTTCATGGGTCTAGCACGCTTATAATTGGAATGTTAATATATATTTACGAGAATAATTATCGTAAATTACGTAAGGAAACCAACATTGATCCTAAACGATAACTTAGTACTGTACCTAGAGGGTGTGGGGAACGGAAGGCGCCACCAAATATAGACACTTATATCCTATTATGTATCCGTCTGCATGTATATAATCTGGAAAACCTATCTCTATAACGAAGCAAATAAACTTACAAAATATATTTATATTCTTTATATTCTAATGTGGAAAAATAAACAATCGAAATGACAGAATGAAACCAATCAAAAGTAAGTGTGTATATAGGTATGAGCACGTTTGCCTGTGTAATTACTTACGACACCACGTTAGATTGAAAAATATAACTCCAAGTATACCAACTTGTATTTAAATCATATAAATATGAATGCATATTTATTAACTTTCAGTTTATTTTACGATGTGGACATATATTTTATTTTAAAACAAATAAATAAGTAAAAACGAAAAATAAACAGATAAAAAAGCAAGGAATATAATAGCCAAATAAATAAATAGAGTTTATCATTAAAATAGAAGACAAGAGACATCGCCATAAAACAAAAAAAAACAACCATAAAGATCTAAGATAATGATAAGGGTATAAATTACTTCAGATCAAAGCGAAAAGATTGCCCACTTAATATCCCCCAATTAAAAATATAACCAGATTGGACACAGGGGATCTTACGCCCCCCCCCCCTATGCTTTTAACCCTCACCACTACTTCCTTCCTTCATCACATCTTCCTTCAAACCTTTAACTGTTTACATTCTTAAACTATAAACCCTTTCTTTTATGGTGTAAAGCACATCCGAATATATTTTATAAAATACGAATGCCGCCTTGACTCTCGTTTCAATATCGTCCCTATGCTTTGGTCTGATGAGGTGGTCTCTTCGAATTGATATCCCATATGAATATGGATGCAGAAATGTAACCAGTAATGTTTGTATAATAAACGGACTATATATATATATATATATATATAAATATATATATATATATATATACATATACACATACATATCTATATATATATATATATATATATGCGTGTGTATGCGTGTGTGTGTGTGTGTGTGTGTAAAATATAGGCATATAGCAGTCCGATATAAGAAAAAGCATAATAATAAATAAAGTACACTTCGTCAAACTGTATCGACATAATTATATATATGTGTATTTGTATGTGTGTGTGTGTTCGTGTGCGCGTGTGTGCGGAGGGGTGTGTCTGTGGGTTGGATTTAGATGTTTGTGCATTTATATAAACAATAGTATATATATATATATTTTTTTGTATGTATGCGTTTTTATGAAAGATTTTAAAAACAAAAGGATCACCTTATTACATATACTTATTTTCTAATTTAAATCTCACATATATTTCCGTCTACGGGTTTGATTAGGTTTGCTTATATATATATATATATATATATATATATATATATATATATATATATATATATATATATAATTTTTTTTTTTACTTTTAAAACAGGATTCTATTCATATTTGTTTTAGTTATCGCTAAAATATGACAAAATAAATGAGCATTTTATATATATATATATATATATATATATATATATATATATATATATATATATATATATGTATATACTAGAAAAAGTACCCGTCGTTGACTGGGTTCAAAAACAGCCTACAGAAAATGGACTCTGATTTATTAAAGTATGATATGTTATGAAATGTTATGAAACGTTTGTAAAGAGATAGCTTCGAATTTGGGGGTATCAAAACCAAAACAAAATATGATGAAAGTAAAAATAAAATAGATAAACCACATAATTTATTATAACCATACCTGTTGACACTGAAACACTTATCACAATATTCTGTTGATGTATATTTAAAAACCTTGTTAAACTTTGTGACATATTTCCATTCTATGGAGGTCAGGAACGAACGAACACCCCCATAATTTTATTATACCATATATCATCAAACTGAAACATAATTATCAAAGTATACTTACGCAGATAGATATGAAAAGTCTTTATTAAAGTTTGTGCCTATTTCCATTTTATGGAGGCCAGGCGCGAACGCAGACCCCACAATTTTATTATACCATCCCTATTTAATTTAAAACATACTTGTCAAATTATTATTATGTACAGCTATATCAAAAACACTTGTAAACGTTTTTTTTAAATATTTAAATTATTTATTTCCATACTTTGTGGACCAGACGCGAACGCTGACCCCACAATTTTAATGAACCACCGTTCTGCCAGATCAAACCTACCCATTCCTGTGTCTCGATACATCTTCTATCCTTATGTGTAATCAGTTTTTTAAAATAGCCAAACATATAGGAGCTTATTGATGACAAGACACACACATTCAGCTTTTTATATATATATATATATATATATATATATATATATATATATATATATATATATATATATCATAAGTTATGAAAACAAACCATTTAGTTTACATATGTTTTTTATAACTTATAACTTAGGCCGTATATTGAGTATTCTTGAAGTAAATACTGAAAAAGTATTACATAAACCGTATACTTCCTCATAAATATATGAAATAATTAAATATATAATAAATAATAATATATGCATGTATATATTAGTAGCATGACAACGCCACAGGGAAGAGAACAGAAGCAGCAAAACTAAAGCTGGCTTTCTGGGACACTATATATGCAAGTAGGCAGTTTTGGAAATAATTAATGATTTGAAAATATAGAGTCATTTTTTTATGAATTACCATAAAATATTGACTATAGAATAGTATGATCATCTTCAAAAAAGCGGCAAAGTTTAAGGTAGTTTCCTTTCATAGAACCAACGACATGAGCATTTCAATATTCAATTTAGTTTCGAGTATATATATATATATATATATATATATATATATATATACTTGTTTATTGTTATATAAACATGCTCACATCCCACTGCTACAAATAGCCACTTGTTTCAATCAAACAACAGATATCATCAGGCAGCGACTTGACTGTTCAATGAATAAACTTATTATAAGATTATTCATTGAACTTTAGAATAGTCAAGTCGCTGCCTGATGATATCTGTTTTTGATTGAAACAAGTGGCTATTTGTAGCAGCGGGATGTGAGCATGTTTATATGACAATAAACAAGTATTATCAGCTCTTTTTATTGAACGCTATCTAACAACCTCGTTGAATTCATTAGTCCATTATTTTTTAATATAAAAACCCCGAGAGTATATATATATATATATATATATATATATATATATATATATATATATATATATATATATATATATATATATATATATATATGGTTGTTGAGCTGGATAAAATCCGACGGCATGAAATAAATTATATCATTATTAAATTTTATTATTTTTATTTTACTTATTTATTGTATTTTATTTTATCACTGTCTATTTTAAAACCCAATTTTATCACCTCCTATTCTTATTTTTCGACGCCATCTGCAGTTACTACGCTATTTTATCCCAATTCAATTATCTCTAATTTTTAAAAACTCCCTACGTAATCTCGTTTCATTTCATTTACTTAATCCCTCACGGTTATATTTCCAGACGCAAGCTTTTAAATCTCTACGATATTGTATGTCTTAGACGTACTCCACTACGCGAATTTATTCTAATTTATTTTCTCTCATAAAATGTATATATGTATATACATCTAATTTACATTAGGAAAACACGCTGCTCTACCCCATCATTATATATAGCCCTAAATCTTTGAACTCTCCCGTAAATGACCATCCCTCTTTAAAACACCCGCATAAATCTGGCGAAATATTGCATATTCAGGTCATTTCAGCTCCATTTTATTTCATATATATATATATATATATATATATATATATATATATATATTCAATTTGGCTACGATTACACAAACACTCAAACACACACACACACATATATATATATATATATATATATATATATATATATATACCATTTTTGTGGTAATTTTATAAGTTCGAAATCTCGCGAACTATTCATCAGAACTTAACAAAGGAAACCATACAAAAAACCATAACCGTGGCCAAAAACTTTGTTTGCATCAGCATGGACACGTCCCTGTTATTGGTGGCAATTCAGCGATGCATTTAGCCGGTGCTAGCAATGGTCATGTTGGCATAACTTTGGTCGGTAGAGACCATGAGTTGTACAGTGGCGCATCTCCGACCTTGCTCGTTGCACATTGTATCATTTCAGACATAATATTAGGATTCTGCCAAAATTGGAATTTGTACACAACTGGCAAACTAGTAGAATTTCTGTAATAGAAAATAAAACTGGTTTTGATCAAATGGAAATTGAATTATGTTATTTTTTTTGTCTACAATTTTATCGTTTCAGTCTGTATTTGTACGAGAGTTAAATCCGTCCAAAGAGTGCACTTTCATGCCTTGACAGATTACAAAATCAACTTTGACGTTTAGTAAGCAAAGACATTTCTCCTTCCTTCTTCATAGAAGATAATTTACGGATATATCTTAATTCTATTGTTAGCTTAATGCTAGAAGATCGACCGAGCTTCTTACTTTGGTTTCCTATGGATAAAGTTTGCAAATAATACTCGTTTCGCTTCGCTCCTGGATATGACCTAAAACTATATCCGATGGTGAGGCCCCACCTTGCGGGTTTTGGGGAGTGTGGAGCCACCCTTTAATTGCCATTGCTGCCAGGTCCACTCTGACTCGGAGTGGTAGTACCTGTTAGGGTCCTATCTATGGGTTAAATATAATCTGACGTAAAAAAAAATATATATACTCCATTAAAAATCGTTCCTCAAAATAACTAGATTCGGCAGTAAATAACCTGAAAAAAGTTGATATGCCGTAAAACAAAAACAACCAACCAACCAAATCGGTTCACTACAATAACAGTGAACAATTTTCCTCACTCCCTATTGTAGTTTAAAATTAACGAAAGTTCTCTTATCAGCTTTTCTTTCCTGGAACCCTCAATCAGTGGAGCAATATGCAGTGGGACTATTTTACAGCTTACTATAAGATCTTAATTATTAAAACTACTGTAAATAAGTTATTGTAAGACCACCCTCTTTAACAATTAAACTAACAATTAATTTAACTACATAATTTCACCAATACTGATCATGTTGCCTCACTATCTCCATAATGATTATTCACCTTAATCGTAGACTGGTCTCAGAGCGGTTACTCACAAGCAAAAAATAAAAATTTAAATAAAAAAATTAAAATAAATGTACGTTTATGCCGTGAAATAAGGCTTCCGTTTTTCATGCCAAACAGAATAAGAATAAAGAAACGGAGTTGGATTTGTATATATTTGTGGCTTATTTATAAATAAATCCAGATCATCTAGCATGTTCAGCATTAAAAGAATGGTCATATTTCCATGCCGAAGATAATAGTACATTTACAGAATTGAAGTTATTTTATTTTACAAAAAAATATATTTACGAAATATTCTCTCGTTCAAGAATTTGTTTAGGAATTGTTACTAAAATATGTTTTATCTATTATTACTTGTAAATTACAGGTAAATATATCCATACGAATGCACCTGTTGTTTACCTTATCTGCATCCATGATATTACATGATATTTGTGGATATATGGCTCTTTACATCAAGCACTACTAAGGACTATATATGTATACATATATATATATATATATATGCACATATATAATAGGTATACGTATATATGCGTGTGTGTAATTTATATATATAATTAGACTACCTGTGGCCCGTATGGTCAGTATGTTATCTTAGCTGGAATTCATGCATGAGCGTGACACTTGTGACGTAAAGAAAATAGTTTTTTTTGACATAACAGAAACATTTCTATGAAAGTATATTAAAATGAATAAAGAAAATAGATAGACTTCTTTGAGTCGTTCTGTTTATCATAATTGATTATTTTTGAAAAAAAAACAATTTGCAGTTACTGAATTATAAGTGCTTGCCAATACTTATAGGTAAATGTGCACTGAACAGATACCATACTACGTAGTATAGTTAAATTCAAATTTTGATATATCTGGGTTTTTTTACATCGTTCATTTCTGTATTACGTTTAAGTGTTTTTAAACCCCACTCTTCCCATGTTAAATAATAATTTCGAAATAATAACGTTAATATTTCAGCGTCCCAATTGTTCTTTTGTTTTTGTTTTTTTCGCGTTTAAATTATCCAAATAAACAATTGTTTACACTGTCTGCTTTTTTTTTACATCGCTCAATTCTGTATTAACTTTAAGTTTTTTTAAACCCCACTTTTTCCATGCTAAATAAAAATTTCGAAATAGTAACGTTAATATTTCAGTGCGCACGTCATGCGAGCATGCGCAACCACATGTCGTAAACCGGAAACTGGGTTACGCACATCGTTACAAGATCATTGGAGTGTTATAATTATATAGCTTGTATATAAAATTGGTGTAATGTATCTACGTGTTTGTGTGTGTTTTAGATATTTTAGAGCAGAGGTATAACTGTTTTTTTGTTGTTCTTTTTCCTCCTCTTCGCGCCTTGGGCATAATGAGTTACTTATCAAAGCCTATGTCTGAGAAAGATTAACAAGATGTTTATTTATGTTACATTTGAACTTTTCAGGTTGTGTTTCTAGTACTTTGTGTAGCTTTTGGATTCGTAGATATCCCAGAAATTTAACTTGCCACAATTCGAACTTTGATTCGGATCCATCGAAATAAAGACACACGCTGGGCCCATAACCTCTAGAAGTGTAAGCCATTTTGAGTTTCAGAACAGTTTCAGATGGTTCGCTGTTACACACAAGTCCTGGGAGGTGACTTGTTTGTAGTAGACAGTTCCACAGAACAAAATATTCTTATCGTGTTGAAACCCGGGAAAAGAACATGTGAAATTGCTCCAGAAAAGGTTTAATATTTATGAAGCAACTCTGGTTTCTGATTGGTTGGTAGCAGAACGTGAATTAATTTGATTCGTCAGTTCTTAGCAGCATCGTTTATAAATAGAATCGTCCGACTGTGTGGGATCATGCCCCATTAGTGTTCCAAAATATTGCAACATACCAGTACAGTCAGGAGAGCAGGTAGCAGGAAGGGGATTCCAAAGTTTATTTATTCAAGAGAAAAAAGATGTTAGGCTAGAAAGCTTTCTGGCATTAAGGGACCTTATGAGTGAAGGGGTGTGATTTTGTTGCTAAGAGAGTTTGTTGTGAATACAGATACAATGTGTTCATTATTTTTCTTCCCATAATTGGTGTGTCTTTCTAACTTTCGTATTTATGATCATTAGGTTCAGTGGTCGAGGATTTGGACATCTCACTAGTCAGCCACGATGATAGGCTGTAATAACAACTAACCATGTGTTTGTGGATGTCTCTTCTCTTTCTCTCTATTTCTGTCTCTCTTTCTTTCTCTCTCTCTATGTATATATATATATATATATATATATATATATATATATATATATTGAGAGAGAGAGAGATAGAGAGAGAGAAAGAGAGAGAGGACGTCTTAATGTCAACTTTAATTTGCTATTTATTTATTTAAAGTCGGAAAAATTGTTCTGATGTTGTCGGGTAATTTTTCTATTTCAAATATTTTGTTAATCTAATATAGCGCCTCAAACGAATGTCCTTTCTTGCACAATTACCTGCCATAACACAGTGTTATTCATGAGTGTGTTTTTTTACGCTTGTTAGGCTCTGTGTACTTCCACACGTTAAAATAGAAAAAAATAAAGCGTAAAAAAAATCACGAGTAAATCAATACTCCAACGATATTAACGAGTAAGTTTCTAAGCTAACGAAGAAGAAAAACAAAACGTGGTTGTCCAATTTTCGGGTCGCACTATTAGATCAGTGTAAACGACAATCTTCAAAAACACTACAAGATAATAGTAAACAGAACTTTTTGTTTAGGATACGTCAATTTTATTTTATGCTTTTGTACGCCATCTTGTTTATTTTTTTCTGGTTAAGGTACGCCATATTTCTTTTTATTTCGACTAAAATGTCCGCCATTGTGTATTTTCCTAAATATATCTATCACTTTTTCTATTCCCAAAGCAGAAATATTGTTCAACATTAAAAAAGTATGTATATTTTTCTGAAATAACATTCAAATGTTTCTCTCTATCCACCAGGCATGACGTTTACTTCGTATAGGCACCAGCCGTAGACACCTGCGTTATCTGCGTGTCATTAGATTTAAAACTTAATAAATATTAATAAGTAATGAAGTTTAGCAAATTTCTTTACACATCTTGCAAGAAACAAAAACAGAGCCATCAATGCCAGATAAATTCATACTCCCATCGCGTTTTTGCTCCAACCATTAGCTTTCAGAATGTCATTTTTTCTCGTTCATATCAAATGCATAAATTTAAATATAATATGAAAAATTATTAACTCTCAAAATCCCCGAAATGGTTTTTCCTATGATTGTATGAAGATAATAACAATGTTTGGAAAAAAAAAGTTTTCATTGACCAAAAGAAATGTTATAATATATACTATAGTAATATATGAATCTACTCTTCTGCAGAAATTTAAATATATTATGAAAAAATTATTTCCTGACACACTCCCCGAACGCATTTTTCCTACAATTCTATAAAGATTATAACAATGTTTGGAAAAAAGGTTTATCGTTCACATAAAAAGAAATGTTAAAATATATATTTTAATAATATATGAATTTACTCTTATATAAAGGATTCTATTACGTAATCAAGAAAAGATATGAGCCAGATTGCCAAATTTGAGAATTTTGCATAACATACATTGCGTTTTTTTCTCATCTTATTGCATTAGAACTAAAGCAAATAACCGGCCTTAAATTTAGCAGCTGCACTCAGAGATCAGTGGACTGAGTTAGACACAGCTCATATATTTTAACATTTGTGTGAATATTTTCGTTCGATTTTAGATAGTTCCTTTATCTTCAGTGTAGAACGATAAATTGCCGCTCTAGAAAAGACGACATGATTCCATTTAAATTAGATCAAAACCGGTTTTCTTTTTTTGTTGCAGGCAATCTACAAGTTGGCCAGTTGTGTATAAATCCCAAGAGAGATATGAACATGATTATGAACGGAAGTGATCAGTAATGCGCCACTGTAAAACTAATGCTCTCTACCGATCAAAGTTACAACCACAATACCATTGCCAGCACCCTCAAAATGCCAATCTGCTTGATGGCATCGTTCAACAAAGTTTCTGGCCAAGTGAGGGCCACATCATGCGACCTTATATCTTTGAATACGGCTTACAAGTCAACACCAAAGTGGACCTGGATGTGCTGAAGAGTGTGTGATTCGCTGGTGCAATCAGGTGGCATCTGGTAGACCCTGTAAATGGCAGCAGGCATCAGCACCGGCCCACAAGTTCAAAGAAACTCAGGCTTCCTCAGAAGGAGTGCTACTACGTTGTACACTTCTCTCACTGCCCCCTCACTTTAACCAGCTAAACTCCTTCGTGTGATTATATCTCGTGAAGCCAACCCGATCGCCAGTATCCGCCAAGTATTCGCCGAGTATTCCCCGGGTATTCACCGAGCTCTCTGCGCTTGTGGAAAAGGCATGACCTCAGTTCTG
Organism: Euprymna scolopes; assembly: GCF_053919585.1. Classification (NCBI taxonomy): domain Eukaryota; kingdom Metazoa; phylum Mollusca; class Cephalopoda; order Sepiida; family Sepiolidae; genus Euprymna; species Euprymna scolopes. Next base: position 75,693,694 of record NC_136509.1, read on the forward strand.
GGTCCGTATCTAGGAGGTGATTGAGGCTGAAGGCATCTACATTGAAGAGATGTCAGCTTTAATACATAATCAAGTTACCGGAACTGATTTATTCAATAAAAACTAAAGCTGCAGTGTAGTTTTCTTGGGGTGACAAATTTACCATTCCCTCCTTGTGTGAGAAGTCGATTCGACCAGTTCCTATTTAGTGACCTGTGCATGAAGGTATAGTGAAACACAAGGTCCAATTTTAATGTAGGGAAAATCAAGTTAAAATGAAGAGACATACTGGATTAGATAAAAAAAAATATGCTTCAGTTTAGAAAAAGTTCATATAAATGAAAATCGCTCCAGACAAAGCATAGAATCAAGGAGCAAAAAGAATGACTTCGTGATCAAAAATTATACGACATAGTAAAAACGCAATTTTCCCCCCTTGCCAGAAATACCATGAAGCTATATGGAAGCGAGTGTTACATTTTTCTATACTTATACACGGATTAAAAACATGACTATTAACATCAAAACAGGTGCCAGATTTTTTTTCTTTCAGTTTATTTACCCAGTAGAAACAGTCTGCCGGTGAATGCCAAATGTTTAGATGCTACTTATAAAGTTTAGAACCAAGACGTAAGTAATTGGTAAATTAAGCAAATCACTTTTTAAACGTATTATTACAATGTAGAATCATCTTTTCCCCATGCTAGACATGGCTTTCTAAATAGAATGCAATTATTGAAATTTTTAGGATGCAGAACTCCGAATTTTGAATTGATCGTCTGCCAACGAGGAATATCTGAAGACTGGATTTTAAAAAGAACCTTTTAGTCTGTCCCCCTCCCCTTCATGATTTCATAATTTTTTGTTTTCATAATGGATTGACTATACGCACCTTCAGAATACCCTTTTTTGCTGTATTTTTCATAATATATTTACGTCAATTTAATTTTATGGAGAAATCTTAAAAATCTTAGAAGACCACAAACTTAATTGGTTCATTAATCTTCAGTTTAACAGTAATCTCATGGTTTTATTTGTGCGAGTCTTGATCTTGATTCAAGCTGTAATAAATAAATGGTGTTCGATATGCGTTTTTTTCGTTGCTTTTATTTAAAAGTCTTCTGAAATTTGCTTTAGCTTAATTGAACTGTTCTAGACAAAGCTTCCTTTCCCAAAAATCTCCATTAGAACATATATGTACGTATAACTATATATATATATATATATATATATATATATATATATATATATATATATATTTATATTTATGTATATGCATATATATATGAATATGCATGTATATATGCATACTTATGTAGGCATACAAATGTATCTACATATATGCACACAAAAACACACACACAGACACACAGACACACGTATATATATATATATGTATATATATATATATATATATATATATATATATATATATATACTAGCAGAGGGACTCAACGTTGCTCGAAATTAAATTAGGATCAACATATGTTCCACTTTTCAAAACTTTTATTATCATCCATATCAGTGAAATTGTCCATACGATATACCGGAAGGAAGCTTAAACCTAAGGGTCATTTCATGAAATTATTTGATATTATGGCTTAAATGAAATTTTAAAACGCTTAAGTTAATGCACATAATTCAATTGCATTCTAAAGAAAAACATCTATTGTGAACGCGCCCCTATCTTATCAAAGAAGCCACTGGTGGTTTCGTACGCTGTTTACGCTGTGCTAAAACTTCTCAAATGCAATTATCATGTTAGGCGTTTTAACACTGTTACTTTTGATACAAATTAAACTGTTTTTATTCAATCAGATTTTTTCCGATAACTGATTCTTGATAGTTCTTGAGAAATTCTGATATAAAACCTATGAAAGAATAGTGCCAGAAGTAGCCAGTGAAATTTTTGAAAAACTGGCCCAACCGTTTCCAAGTCCCTAAGGAAAGTAATCTTCTAACACACCCACTTACAGACAAACTCCCTTATATATATGCACGTCACCAATTGAAAACGAATAAAGAAAAGTTATAAGCTTTTAAACTTTTCGTAATATTTTTTATTCATATATATATATATATATATATATATATATATATATATATATATATATATATATATATATATAGGGTGTTTCAAAAGTCTTGGGAACATAACGATTTTTAATAACTCAAAAACTATTAGGAGTTGAAAAATGAAATTGGTACCGTTGGAAAGGTTAAAGTTTCAAGTTTTGTGGGGAATCTTCAAAGTTGCTCAATATGAGCACCATTCGTCACACGGCAGACATCTAGTCGATAGTCCATTTCCTACCAAACGCGCTCCAGCATCTTGACGTCAATGGTTTCCACAACTGCCGTTACTCAAGCCTTTAGTTCGTCAATATCTCTTGGAAGGGGCGGCACATAGATTTGTTGCTTGACAAAGCCTCAAAGGAAAAAGTCACACGGGGTAAGATCTGTGATACAATTCATGACATGAAAAACGAAGATGCAGGCTGTAATATTATAAAAAAGAAGTTGAAAAAAGTGTAAGCAACTCGGTGTATTGTGAAATTATTATTCACTTCTTTTTCTTTTCTTTTTTCGTTTAATTACACTATATACACACACACGTACACACACAAATATAAATATATATATATATATATATATATATATATATATATATATTTATATATATATATATATAAACGATACGTGAAATGGGCAGACCTGGATCGCGATCTTCTGTTAAAAAGTTCTTATAGGAAAATCGTTTTAAGGACGCCAGGTTTCCTTTATATTTATGACGATGGCGATGATGAACCACATGAATAAATTAATACATGAATAAAAACAATACGTGTCCAACAGAAACGATACGTGTAATGGGCAGACATCGGTCGCAATCTTCTATTAAAAAGTTCACATAAGAAAACGAAACAGAAGATCGCGACTTAGACCTGCCCATTATATCTCTCGTTTCTGTTGTATATTCTTTTATTTTATTTATATATTGATTTATTAATAGCGGGATGAAAATAATTTCATCAACAGAAGAAGTAAGGTGCCTCCTTCCCTCCGTTAGCCTGGGGGAGATCCTTGGTCTCAATTGAGTACCCACTGTAGCCCCCACTCCGATTCGTGTAGCAAATACCCACCTGCCCCTGGTAAGAACTATTCCCCTAATAAGGGTTCTTGCTATAGGCGAGAAATCCACGCCCTAGAAAGTAACTGATACCTCGCTGCCTTGCAGTCCAGGTCCTTTCTTAAGGCAAAGGCTAATGATAAGGTCCCTGACAGAAACCTTGGAGGATCAACATCGCATAATATCAGCATCATGGCTCACCAGCATGTGGACACATCCTGGTGATGTTGAACTGCTGACCCAGCTATGGGCTTAATCGTAACAATCCGACAGACTGGATATCCGGCATGACGCTGCAGCCAACTAACGAACCAGTCGCTGAGTGCTCATCCGTTCTACTGGAACACCCTTAGGCTAGTTAAGATAGGTGGCTGGAGCTTGTACACTCCCTTTTACATTCTTCATCACTGCGGCAATGGGATAACGGGTGGCGGGAACAAACTCCGGATAGAGCTGGATGCCTCTAACTTGTGTCATACACGTTAGTCGGCTCTGGCAACGTAGTCGATGAGAGCTTGGGACCGGAAGAACGTATCTCTTCGGTCCTACCAAGGTGACTAAACAGTCCTATTCATGAAGCGCAACGCTTGCCTCTAAATTGAGGAGTAGCCTGCAAAAGGTGGCCTAAATACTGTCTGTCCCACATTTCCTGGATGGACACCGAACCCACCAGTACATTCAACTTTCGATCAAAAAATAAAGAATTGCAGATAGCGAACTCTGACAATCGCTACTTGGGATGTCAGAACCGTTCTAAACTGTTACAGAAAATAACCCTCGACCTCGCACCGCCTTAGTTGCTAGGGAGATCGCCTGTTACAGCGCTGACATAACTGCTTTTAGTGTAACGAGGTTTGCTGGAGAGGAGTCACTTGAGGAGGTCGGCGAGGGCTGCACCTTTTTCTGGATATGTCTCTCGGAGGATTACCGTCGCATTCACGGTGTCGTCTTTGCATTCATGTCATATCTGCTTCGCCATGATGAACGTCTCATTACCCTACGACTTCAAGTGACCAGGCGTCATTATGCCATCCTGATCAGTGCATGCTGCCAGAGCTGGCAAAACCATGACATATGGCATGTATTCTTTGGACGATATGGAGTGGGAAACGTAAACAGAAATGGTCTCTGCTTTCTGACCCTAATGTGCGAAGCTGGGACTTACCATTACGAACACCATTGTCCAACAAGATACTGTGGTCTGCCTGGTGTGCTCTTGACCCGTGCCATACGTGATTCTGAATACTCCACTGATCACTGCCTGACTCGCTCATATCTCCGACTACACGGACATCCACCTGCCCATCGACAGCAGTACAAAACGGTGACTAAACTAGATTTCTCTGCGGAATCTGGCAATTCTAGCGAAATTGTGTGATTCCATCGCCACGTCTACTGTCTCAGCGGTGACTACTATTACTCTCACGGCAGAATGGCAAGAAGACTCAACCGCTTTTTATGATGCATCAAAATTCATCATTGGCTACTCTGAGAGGTGACCCAATGACTTTTTCGACGATTGTGCAGGGGACATCGGCTCCCTCATAGGTAAGAAAAATGCTGTTCATGACGCCTTTCTTAAAAATTCAGCATCTTACACACCCCGTTGATGTTTCTCCTCGCTCCGTGCCTTGATGCAGCGATAATTGCATCGAATTGACAATGAATGGTGGCTAAAAACCTAGGGAGATACCAAGTCGTGTGGACGCCAACGGTTTCTACGAGGTAGTAAAGATGATCCAGGCCCCACGGAAACTCTCTATGTACCACGTGCCTAACAAGGCTAGTGCTGTCATCAAAGATAAGAGCGGTGTCCCGCGGGAGCTGCTTAGTATGATCAATGCCACCGATCCTGCCATTGTCGATCATCTTTCCAGTTTGCCATCCATTCCTGTGCTGGGCAAACAACCATACCTTAATGAAGTGATGGAGGCCATGCACAGCTTAACAAAAAGCAATGCAACTGATCCCAACAACATACCTACTGAAATCCGGAAGTATGGCGAAACTGACATTCCTCTGCGTCTCCACCTGGATTGCTGGTCAGCAGTGGAAGGATGCTTACACCATTCTCGTTTAAAAACGTAAGGGTGACCGCTCTTACTGTGACCACAGCGGGGTCATCTCTACCCTTACTGTCTACAGTCAAAGTAATTACTAAGGTAATGCTCGCGCGATTTCTGGAGTCTGTTGTCGATTTTGTCGTCCTATAATCACAATGTGCCTGTCGCCGAGAGCGTAGTCCCACTTATATGATTTCGTTATTCGTCTCCTCCAGCGGACGTGTCGTGAACAGCATCATGAGGTCTTCGTAGATCTAATCAAAGAATGCCACACCGTGATTCTGTGAGCTGTTATGAAACATTCTACGGAAGTTTGGTTGCTTTCCTATTTTCTTGTCGATGAATAACACTCCCTTATTCATATAGATAGACTACCATAACGAACTAATCTATATCTACATCTATATAGATAGAGATTAGTATAACTAATCTATATCTATATCTATCTATCTATCTATCAATATATCTATCTATCTTTGTATATAGAGATAGATAGATAGATAGACAGACATAAATCTATGACAGTGTTGCAGCCATAAAAATTATTCGCCATCCAATCAAATATATAATTATTCTTATACAGCTGTTTTATCGTCTTCGACTTAGCATGTGTATTCAAAACATGAAGACAAGACTATTTACTCATTTATAAGGAAATACTTTGTTAACTTGTTAACGGATTAATCATGTTGACACACTGGTTTCCGCTGGATCACCGAAGTTAAGCAACGTTGAACCTAGCCAGTACTAAATGAGTGCCCATTTGGGACTTCCAAGTGCTGTATGTTCTCTCTGCTTATCTCGGCACTGTTTCAAGTCATGCTGAACTTGTCCTTTCTGGGATAGATCCAGTGCGTCTCTGCCTACCTGGATTATAACCCCGGAGGACATTGTTATTCTTTACGATAATGGACTGCCCAGTTTGTATCAAATTCTCTCTTCCTATATTTATCTCCATATACTTATCAACAACCACTCAAATCCTTTTTCCAATACTTGTGCTGAAAAGCAGAATAAGTGTCTATTCACAGCTGAACATTTTGCTAACCGCATTTCATTTCCTCTGATGATATGTGCCATTATTGAAAATCCATGGATTAAGGGAATTAACATAACCCCTTCTATATATTCCTTTTGTCGAACAATAAATTCTTAATTCGAATATATGTGTCTATATGTTGATTTTTAAGAATTTAAAATTTAACCACCAAACTTAAATCTTTATAATTACAGATATAGACATATTTATAACAAGCAGTTCAGCCCGGCTTTGCTCGGGCCCTATGTTCTCTTCATAACGTTATGTATAGTTGTATATATTAAAAAGTGTACATATGTACGGTAATGCTTTTCTATTTAATAGACGTCCTTTACTAGCATAGATAAAAGTTGGTATAGAGGAACACTTTTTAAAACTTGGACCCGAATTTTAACACCTGAACATGTGTGGCGTTGGGCTCAAATAAAATTTAAATGTATGGTCGATGTCAAGGTAACCTACATTTAAAATCTAAAGTGTTTAGACCCAGAATTGGCGGAGTAGTTTTATAGAGTCTACAAATGTCAAATCTTTCAACCTTGATCTCTTGGCTGATTAACAAACTTGTTGTATGTCTGAATACCATTTATTAAAAATTCCAAATGTTTAGATCATAAATTTGCTTAATAGTTTACTAGGCAAAATTACAAGGGCAAAATCGTTTGAAGTTTGAATTATTGGCAGCTCAGATTTTCGACCCAAACTGATTTAAAAAAATCTTACTCTATCGCTGAATACCTTTATGTAAAATTTAAAATTTTTAGACCAGATATTGGCGGAGTAATGTGGTAGAGGAAGCAGAGGTCATACTTGTTTTGAATTTTAACCCAATATTGACCCCTTAACCGGTATTGCTTTGGGCTCAAATTAAATTAGAATGTTTGACAAATGTTCAAGTACCTACATTTAAAATTTCAAGTGTTTAGACCCAAAATTGGCAGTGTAATTTGGTAGAGTCTGCAAAGCTCACCTCTTTTAACTGTGATCTCTTAACAACTACATTTTCGCATAAGCACTGATTAAAAAGCTTGCTGCATGTCTGAATACCCTTTACGAACAATTTCAAATGTTTAGACCCAAAAGTTCCTTAATAGTTTGCTAGAGATTGCAATGGTCAAATCTTTGGACCTTTGACTCCTTGTCAGGCAACTTTTCGGCAACAAACAGAATAAAAAGCTTGTTCTATGTCTGGACACACTTTATGTAAAATTTCAAATGTTTAGACCAAAAATTGGCTAAGTAATTCCGTAGAGACCGCAGAGGTCAATTTAATTTTAACTTTGACCCTGATTATCACCCCTTAGCATTTATTGTTCTAGGGTCAAATAAACTTATAAATATAGATCCATGTCCAACGAACCTATATCTAAAATTTCAAATATTTAGACCAAAAATTGGCGGAAGAATAGGGTAGAGTTTTAAAAGGTAAAATCGTAAAACTTTGACGACTTACCAGCACTATATCTGGCAAATACCTAAATGAAAAGATTTTTCCAAATGTAAAATTTTGAGTCCGTAGACCTGAAATTGACAGAATTATTTGACAGAAAATGTGTGTCTGTCTTTTTATATCTCCGAAACAGTGTTTCATTGTAAGCAACTGATGATCCTTTTAATGGCACTATAGTGAATTCGAAGGCAAGTTAGTGCATTTATTGTAGGTTATTAAATGACTAAATAGTTTTCTAACGAATGATAAAAAAATAAAACTTAAATAGGTTTTCTTTGTATAGTTTTAAAGGTTAAAAAACTTCTAAGACTATATATACATATTTATATATTTACACCCCCACGCACGTCCTGGATATGACCTCAAACTATATCCAGTGGTGAGACCCCAGCTTGCGGGCTTTGTGGAGTGTGGAGCCACCCTTTGATTACCATTGCTCCCAGATCCACTCTGACCCGGAGTGGTAGTACCTGTTAGGGTCCCAACTATGGGTTAAAAAGAACCCGACTTGAAAACGACAAATATATTCTATTTAAAAAATGTTCTTCAAAATCTTTGGATTCGGCGTTAAATAACTCGAAAAGGGTTGATATGCCGTAAAACAAAAACAACCGACCAACACACACACACACACACACACACATATATATATATATATATATATATATATTTAAGGTGGAAAATATTCAAAAGATTAGAACCACAGAATTCACTCAAGAGTAGTTGATAGTGGTCAATAAAAGAGAGCAAATTTATATTTTTGTTGTTTATGTAACTATTGCCAGAGCTTGCTACAATGTGCAGACCTTTGCGACTATTATTGATCTTATCATGCAAGAAAAAATATGTTGAAATTACAAATTTTAAGAGCTTTTTATAATTTTAGAGGAGGAAATATGTTGTCATGTCTAACGTGAAGGTTGGTTTTATTGGTAATTGTTTGGTAACCCAGAGTAAAGGCTAAGCAACCAGAGTAAAATGTGGTTTTGTGAATGATTTTAAATCTCCTGACTGGCAGAAATGCTCATCTCACACTGAGGATTGCGTAAGCATTATATGCTAATACCTGTTGTTATATAAAGAATAATATTTAAAAAAAAATAATATCAAACTCTTTTAAAACTACTAAGGGATTGGCACTGGCTGGAAAGTATAAACTAAGAGGAAATCAAACACTGTTTATTCGTGGTTCGAACACGCTTTATTGTCTAATCCCTCCTGTTAAATTGAGCGTTTAATAGTTATAAATTTCCTTTATTCCTGTGGCGATTGCTGGGGGCCCGGATGTAAATCTTAGCAAATGGAGTCAAATGGTATTTATGGGAAGTATATTATAATAGACAGTCAACTAGCGTTTATGCAACGTTCACGACTTCCGTTGTTCGAGCACTTGTGATTGTCTAATAACTGCATCCGAATATAGCGCTTTGGTGGTTATCTTTTTAATTTAATTAATATGTCGTTTTGTGTTGTGTGTGAATTATATCTAATTATATATAAGATAGTTGTGTCTGCGTGCTTGTGTATTTGTGTGTATTTGTGGATTGACGTCTAGAAATATGTGCTATATGTTAAACGTAACTTGACCCCTGCCATTCGTTTTTGTTTTTCTTTAGCTACTCTAATGTTCGTTTGTGTAACCATCTAAATTTCGTTTTTATGATCATTCTTTTTCCGTTTTTTAATTTAATTTCTACATTGGTTTTTTCCCCTTATTTTCATCTTTATTATTTTTTATTTTTCGATTTTATTAATTTTCCTCCTAATTTATTTATTTATTTATGCATTTTTTAAATTGTTTTTTTTTTTTAATACTGGCTCTCGTTATCTCGATTTTTCTTTTTTTTTATCATTCCACCTTCCTTGCAATAATTTTGTTGGTTTTTATCTATTCTTTTTTTACATTTTCAGTCTTTTTTTATTTCAATCTCAGTCATTAAATATATCTATCCCTTTTCTCTCTCATTCTCTCTCATCGCTTCGTCTTTTCTATCTTTTCTTTCTCACTCTCATTTATCTCTTCCTTTCCTGACAGTCGTTTATAGCTTCTCTCTTTCTTTTTCACTTACTCGTTCATACATTCTTTTTCTTTTTTTGTTTGTCCTTCCTTCTCTTCTTTTACACTGTAATTCATACCTCAATGTTGATCAATTTGTCCATTTTTTTTCTGTCATTCAACAATTCTTTCCGTCATCCTTTCTCTTTCAAATTGATCCAGCATTTCTACCTTTTTCTTTCTTTTGTTCTCGCTTCCATTCATCGTTTAATTACTTTCATTCTGTCATTCATCAACGCTTGCTTTTCTTCCTTCTTTCTCTTTATTATGAAACATTTGATACCGTATTCTTTTTCATTCTCATTTACCTCTTTGTTTTTCTTTCTTCTTTTCTTTTTGTCGTTCATTAATTTTTTTCGTACGTTAAATCTTGTTGGATGTAATTCAAAACTTTCTTATTGCTTACTTAGGTACTTGTACAGAGTAATCAAGACATCCAAACATGAAAAGATTGAAAAATGTTATACTGTAGATACCCGTTATGGAATGAAGTTATAAAAAAAAAACTTTATTTGATGAAGTAATTTTTTTTTATCCGAATCTGTACTCTTTTTAAGTGCAAAAGAATTGCATTTATTTGTAGTTTCTCAAAAACAACGAACTTCACTATTTTGCTAATTTTTTTTTTTTTTTCGTACCACATGTATTTTTAAAAGTCTTTCTTCTCCCGAATTCACGCTGACCGTCAACCAGCGCTTTCTCCTTGTCGACGTTACACGTCCATTTTGCCCGAGTCGCATCTTGATTCTGTTTCGACCACATAGTGTATTCTTCAGCTTTTCTTGTGACGCAAGCTCAGGTATGCTTGCTAATTTGCATAGTGATTGAAGAGCTGTTGCAACTGCTAATAGTTTCGTTAGTCAGCTATGCTTCGACTGCTCCTGATTTTCTCATATGCGTCTGCACGCGATTGGTTATATTTTTCTTTCTTACTGTCTTTCATCTATTTTTTTTTTCTAATGTTATTCAGTATTTTCATCGTGCCTTTTTCTTTCTCGCTTTCATTCAGCGATGTTTTCTTTTTTCCTTTTCACTCCGATGAATCTTTTCTTTTGCTACTGATTATCGGTTATAATTTTTTCGATTTATTTTGTCTTTCCTTATGCCATAATATTTTATTATTTCCCTATTCATACTCATATTCATCAATTAATTATTTCTACATCCTTACGTGCATTCATCCATTTTTTTTTCATACTATCATTCATTTTTTTGCATTTGTTTCATTATTTTCTCACGGACATTCACTAGTTTTCTCTTTTTTTTTTGTTTCACTATTTCTTACTTTTTTCTACTCAGTATAATTACTATTTTCTTTCATTTTTTTTCTTTTCACCAACACCCGCCTCCTTTTTTTTTACATTTCTTATTTTCATTCATTCTTTCTTTACTCCGTTTGTAATTTCGTTTTTTCTTCTTTTATTCTGCAACTTGATTCGCGATTATTTTCTTCTTTTATTCTTTTACAAAAAAAAAAAAAAAAAAACTTTTCATTACTCAGTTCTATATTTCGTATTGCGTTATTTGATTGAACCTCCATTATTTGACCCTTTACTCGCAAACATTTCTTTTTATTACTTGGTATTCTTTGTTGTCCTTCGCCCCCTGTAGAATTTTCCATCAACTTCCTCTCCCTCTCATAAACAAACACATAACATACACACTGCAAGCATGATTATACACACACACTTGTAGACACGCGCATACACACAAACACACGCACAGTCAGAAATGGCTTACGGAAAAACAATTATAATTTACTTATTCTATATATTTTTTTATTTTCTTCGTTCTTCGGCAAGGAAATCTGAGTGCCAAAACCGGTTCTGAAATTAGAAAAGAACCTGATTAATTATCTGATATAAACTGGCCATTATTTGTTATGCAAATGTATCAGGCGATCTTACGCACTGTAACAATTAATCAATGCAGAACCAGGTAATTCTATCTATATCTATGTGTGTACGTACGTACGTACGTATATATGTATGTATGTATGTATGTATGTATGTATCTATCTATCTATCTATCTATTTTCTACTATTATATTAAAGGGACTTTTTCTTTGTTTCTGTGTGCATGTGAGTTCGTTCTCCATGCACTCGAAAACGGCTGGGCCTATTTTTATGAAATTTCAGACGAAGATACTTTATATGATTTGCAATGTTCTTAGATAGGTTTAGTATGGGAATATATTTGATAAGTATCAATAATCAATCATCGAAATAATCCAAATAAAATGAAAGAAAGGCAGGCCATTTTGACCTAAGTTAACACCTTACACAGCCTAACATCACAAAGGCATATGAGATGGTTTTATTACCACCCAATCTGAAAAGCCTGCTATATAAACTCAACAATATTCTTATATATGACAGGGGCGCGTTCGAAATGAATATATGTGCTTAAAGCACAATTGAACAATGAGGCTTTATTTGTTCATTTGAAACTTACATTGAAGCCATTATCCCCGCACAACATATAAGGGCGGACATATATAATCAACAGTAGGTTATTTGATATGACAATGACGCTCTCAAAATGAATGTTTCTGTTTCTAGCATAATTGAATCATGATACTTTACTATTGCTTTTTAAACTTTATTTTATTCCATTATATAAAAACAACATTGTTATAGAATAAACAGAAGGTTCTCTACAGTGCAAGGTATAACAGACTGTATTGTAAATTAACTGAAAAGTAATGTTAGTTTCCACCCTCAACTTGAGCAGGCAATGAATGAATTTTCTTTGACTGATTTCCATGACAAAAAATACAGTGGGTGAAACATTCGTTGATCTTCCTTCAATTCCGGACAACGTCGGGTCTCCTAGCTAGTACACCCCCCACACACATACACACACACACACACACACACATATATATATATATATATATATATATATATATATATATATATATATATATATATATATATATATATATGTATAAGGAATGAAAAAATATACCAGCGGTGGTTGACGTTATGTTTAAAGAAAAAATAGAAAAAACCGAATGAAATTATTAAAAAATCAACGTTTCGTCCCTGTTTCAGAGGACATCTTCAGGATAATTGAAATAAAAATGTGATAAAAGAAAAAAAGTCACAGATCGTGCGAAAAAAGACAGTTTTTTAAAATCCAACACATATTCGTCCTTTCCCGACATGGGTTGGATTTTAAAAAACTGTCTTTTTTCGCACGATCTATGACTTTTTCTTTTATCACATTTTTATTTCAATTATCCTGAAGATGTCCTCTGAAACAGGGACGAAACATTGATTTTTTAATAATTTCATTCGGTTTTTTCTATTTTTTCTTTAAACATATATATATATATATATATATATATATATATATATATATATATATATATATATATAAAATAAAATAGAAATTTCCAATTAAATTTACCAAAATGATCCAAGATGGTAAATTTAAAGTATATTATAAATATTAAAAAATCAATATTTATAAAGTAATCTCAGGCAGATGTAAAATCTCGATAAAACCAAATTCTGGTGGAAGATAAATAATCTTTATAATATAAATAATACTATTTATTTATTTATTTATAATATTTATTTATTATTAATTATGTATAACATTTATAATATTTATTTATTATTAATTAATTTATTTATTTATAATATTAATAATATTTATTTATCTTCCACCAGACTATACATTCACGTGTAATCACCTTTTTCTTCACTGTATTCCCTCTGCTTCCCTTTTTTGTTATCAAGTAAAATATTTGACTTACTTGTTGTTTCATCAAATAATTTTGCATGCACAATCCGATACCGCATTTTGCTAATTCCTACCCTCTGATGAGAAGGAAAGTATTTTTTCGAAATTCCGCGGATTAAGGATTATCCACTTATCTAGTGTTTCCTTTTCAGATTAAATATGTGTTTAACTCATTTCACCGTGTTTTTAACATGTTTTATTAACTGTTTGCTCGTATATATATATGTATATATATATATATATATATATATATATATATATATATATAAATATATATATATATATATATATATATATATATAACTTCTTATAGAGTATAAGGACTGTGCTAATAACTATTTGGAGAATCGAGCATTTTGTCGAAGGAAAGTTTTATTTTTTTTTTTCGCATTGCATTGGATATATGTTCATTTGTTTTCTCCTCGGATCAGTTATATAGCGTTGTGTCGTCCGTAAATATACGCAACTCAGAGACAATTTTATCAGGGAGATTATATATGAATAACAGAAAACATAAAGGCCCAAGGATTTACCTCTGAGGTACACACGCATTTATATCGTATTGTTTTGACATACGGCCATCGAGGAAAACTTGGAGTCTTCTCTTATTTAAGAAGTATTTAATTATGTTAGGTATTCGTTCAATGTTACCACATGATCTGATTTTCCTGAGAAGACCATCGTGCAATATCCTGTCCAAAACCTTGGATATATCCAGGGATACTGCATTACCTGGCCCTGCTTTATCAAATATATTGCATATGCATTTAGAGATAGCAGTTAAGATATCTGCAGTAGAAAAGGCTTGACTAAATTCATATTGTTGGTCTGACAGAAGTGTAGCAACTGTAAGGTGGTAGACTAGAGCTTGGTTAGTTATGATCTTAAATAGTTCAGCGAGAATAGGAGAGGCTAATGAGGCGATAATTTAATGAGTTAGTTCTTTCGACAGATTTCTTGTAAACTGGTATCACAGAAGCAGTATTTCAGCAGTCAGGAAAGCAACACTCGTTAGGGCATGTGTTGAAAAGTTTGGAGAGAACTAGCGCGACATCCACGGAGCAGTTTTAATAGTACATGCGGGATAACATCAGTTTTACATGCATTTGAGGTGTCTAGGTTTTTTCTGATATCATGTACTTGAGAAGGAGTGATTTTCAGATCATCTGCTGTAGTTTCTGTCCGCAAAGCAAAATCCTGGAGAGAGTAGTTTCTGGGTCCAATGTAGAGTTTGAGGCAAACGAAGGGCAAGTATGTTAGCCTTATCAGTTGCCATGAAACATGCCTGGTTAACTGACCAACTGGTCTGACTCAAGCTTTCTAAGGACAAAGATTATTTCACCTCTGAGTTCATTCAGCCAAATTCAAGGGATCAACTCCTTTACCGTGACAAATTCTTTAATCATGAATCGAAATCTACAGGCGCATTAGCAATTCCTCTTTTATACAGAAATGGATCTTTAACCAAAACAATTATTTATCATTCATATTTCGTCGGTGCGTCCGATCTATTGCTATAAAGAACACACAGAGACACTTGTCTGATATCGTTTAGTGATTGTATCTAATGCAATCAGGGCAATTAGCTTTGCCTAAACGTATAATCTCTCGGAGCAATGCACACCCAGGATGCGCCGAGGTTCTGCTCAGGCGACAGCGTAACACGTGGACCTTACTACACTTTTCTCCAAGGATACAAAAAACAAACACAAAAAAACAGAAATTTACATTTTATAATATATTCTTACACTTGAGAGAGACAATGCAATTATAGAAAACCGTAACTTGCGCCTTACTAAAAATGGAGCTATAAAAAAATATATATATAATACCTAACAAGCTCCCTCCTTAATAACAAATCATTTAAACAAGTTACACGGCAATTGCGAAATTTCCTAGACTTAATTATATAAATCTGACAAAACTAATATGCACGTTATTCTAAACAGATTTGAATAATACTCTAAGTCACATAAAATGCTAATTGAAATAGTTTCCAACAAAAGAATCATAACCCTATACGCCACCTTAAAACTGGAATAAACAAACCGATCTCCGCTAAAAACGTAGATAGTCATAATAAACTACTGACCAAAATTAGAAGTAATTACACACACGTGTAAGGGAATAAGAATTTACAAGGCTATTTTTCCCTTACGCCACATCATTTTCCATATAATTGCCCCCACTTATCAACTTTCCAATGGTCATTACCCAGATGATATCCTCATCTATAATATATATATATATATATATATATATATATATATATATATATATATATATATATATATATATATATATGCATTCTTCTTCTATGATATAAATCTTACCTGACCTGTCTGTTTCAATGTATGTATGTATGAATGTTTGTATATCTTCCTAAAACTTTCGAGAAAGGGTCTCTTTTTCACGGGATCGGCATCATTTTGAAGCAGTACTCTCCAGATGACGACTATCAAAAAATTAGCCAAACATTAATTCCTTCACCCTTAACTGGACACTTTTCTACAGGGAAGGTCGCTTTTTCCGCCGATATTTTCGGAAGTCATCACCTCTCTTCGATTGTCTAGCCTTAATTTTAACCTACGTCATTTCCGATTTGACGATGAATGCAACAACAAATAAACCACGTATTTTTTTTTTACTCCCTATTCCTCTTTCGCGATACGGATTCGAGCTTGCCTTTCTATTACTACGTTTTTTTTTTCGCGTTCGTAATTTTCCGTTTTCTTTTTTTTGCTCAGATATCACCCTTACACACACCTCCACTTTTTTCCACCTTCCTTTCACGGGTTCGAGCTTTCCTGCCTACTACAACTTTTTCTGTGTGTGTATGTTAGTGTACATGTGTGTGTGTTATTTTATTTGTCTTTTTTGCGATACGTTTTGAATGAATTCAATTATTTTTACGAGGGTGCATTTTTATCTAAATGCGAGTTGGGTATAATTATCCCTTTGACCAATTTAGTACCCCAAAAACATATTTATCTACTGACACATGTTTATTAGTCTACACCAATCGCTAGATTCAGCCACTCTGATGAGTCGAAGACGACGAAACCCATGTTAATGAATAATTATACTTTCAAAACTATACATATATATATATATATATATATATATATATATATATAACCGTAATCAAAACCTTTTAAATAATTTCTAATACCTTGCGTAAAATCCAGTTAATCTGTATTAATTACGTATTATATCCCTCATGAAAACAGGATTGATATTATGGGCAGACCATTAATATAATACAAAATGAGATAATGAAATATAAAGTGTACATTATTACTGAAAGCATAAGGGAATACGTTTTATTAAATATATTCTTTTGAAATTTCATGAAATAATAAGTAATAATAACGTATTTTTTTTTTATTTTCCCTAAAATAATATCCCCAAGTCAGGTAGATTTGACGCGAACTGAACAATATTTGAATGCCTATTGAAGAGCTTGAATGTGTATTAGACACTATTCCCGAGTGTCTAATGTCTTTCTGTACAGGGATTTACTGGACAAACTGTCATGTCGATAATTTTCCCTAGACGAAATCCCTGAATAAATATTCAATATTTGATTATATTCGTTGCCCTAATAAAATCTTTCAGATAATACACACTTGATTGACGAGGATTGGTGCACCTTAATAATTAGTTTAAAACTTGATAATCTAGAAGACCAGGTTAATTCTGGAAGGAGGTAAAACTAATAGATCATAAGAAAGATATACATAACATATTAAAATGGTCAATTGGATGAGAAAAATGTTCTAAGTTTCTTTACTAACTTTGTTTGTGAGGGGTTAAGGAACGTAACTGGAATATTTGAATCTCAAATTATCTCATGTGGAGACATTGTTAGAAAAGGCATTTCCCTTGTATATATATATATATATATATATATGTATGTATATATATGTCTGTGTGTACGTGTGTATACACACATTTATTACACACACCGACATCCACACACACACACACATATATATATATATATATATATATATATATATATATATATATATATATATATATATATACTACATTTCTATCATCAGAACACATGCCAATCGTGGTCCAGATATGTTACACTTGCCTGCGATTGTAAGGCATTTGCGTAGTGTGAGTGAATGGAAAACGCATCCGGTCTCCTAACATCATCTCATGACCTAACCTTTGGCTTCAAGCTTTTGAGAAATTTCTACACATTCTAACATATGTTGTTGAGGATTGAGGGGGAGGATTGCGTGTTAGACAACGTAGTGATAAAGAATTCGCTAGAAAATGACTAGCTATTAACAATAAGCAAAATACATTTCATCAATCCGGATTTATTTATTTCGAAAATAATATTTTTCGTCTTGTTTTTAATTCTATATAGAATGCTTTGTACAGTCGAAATATTACGCTTGAGTGTTGAATAACATTCTACAAAAGACAGTGCTCGAATATTTATTCTTTCTCTGTAAATAGTTTTTTTTTCAGAACTACTGGGCGTGAGAATACCTCTCTTTCAATGTTAACCTTGACCAATTGCTCCAAATATCATAGTACTTGAAGGCTAAATCTAATCTCCTTGGTATATGTACCTCATATTTTCTTATACCAGGGTGGATTTATCTTCTTTTAAAATATGTTGATTCACGTAATATGAGCTTAATAGGCCAACAGAACAGATGATTTTTTGTGATGAAGTTCTAATAAGACTTAGAGATTAGACACAAATATACAATTAGCCTGGCTGCTCGCCGTTATTTGAGTGTTTGTGGTGAGCAAAAAGAAGAGTTGTAGTAGGCAGGCAGGCTCGAACCTTTGACGCAATGCGGAAAAGAAAGTGGAGGATGTTGCTTGAGTTAAACAAAAGAAAATTGCGAACGCAAAAAAAGTAGTAGTAAGTTGGCTCGAATCCGTAACGCGCCAGAGAAAAAGGAGAGAAATAAAACGGGCACGGCGATTGGTACGTCACGGGCGGTCGATATAACGTATTTTATGCAGCGTCGTTGACTCAAGGTTTGAATCGCTTTCCAAAATGTCAGTGAAAAAAATCGCCCCCCCTTCTTGTAGAAAAGTCCCAGTTGAGGGTGAAGAATTTAATGTGTTTAGCAATTTTTTTGATATTTGTCATCCGAAGTGTCAAGCTTCAAAACGATGTCGATCTCGTGGAAATTCGTCGCCTCTGTCGAAAGTTTAAGGCAGGCATACAAACATATATAGAATACATACATTTAAACAGACAGACTATATTTATATCATAGACTAGACTGCGTACCAAACGTTGCCCGAATATTTGGAGGTGTTCGTTGAGAAAAAAAAAGTGGTAGTAGGTAGACAGGGTCGAACACATGGTATAAAAGAGGAAAATAACGTGAAAAAAGTGGTCTTTGCAGTTGCGTCCGTCGCCAAACCGGAAGTGACGTAGGTTTAAAGGCTAGAGAATCGAAAAGAGGGGATGACTTTCGAAAATTTTGACCCCTCCCTGCAGAAAAGTGTCCAGTAGAGGGTGAAGGAAATAATGTTTTGGGCCAATTTTTCGATGTTTGTCGTCCGAACTGTCAGCATTCAAAATGTTACCAATATCGTGATTATCCGTTGCCTCTGTCGAAAGTTTTAGGCAGACGTATACACATCCATTTATACATTTATCCATACACACAAAAATTAAAACATCCGGGTGAGATTTATATTATAGATGACACAATGAATGGGTAAATTGAGGAGAGGATAAACTATGGTCTTGATTTCTTTACGAAGTTGACGTCTGAGAAATAAAAGAAGGCTTTAATGGAACCCTTCGATGTTTATGTAACCCGTGCAGAGTTAAGTGAAAGCCTTAGTAACATGCTTTCTGAACATACACTGATAGAAAAGAAAACAATTAGATTAAGTCAAATGTATACACTAAAGTACACAAAGGAACACGCGCACACACACACGCACACACACACACACACACACACATATATATATATATATATATATATATATATATATATATATATATATGAGTTATTAAAAGTTTTACTCCTTAGCGTAATGCAATGTTCCGGCGTGTGCTATTGACCACTATGGTACTAACTTTCTCTATTTGTCTATCTGCCTCAACATTATATATTTGATCTGATTCTCTTTCTTTTTCTCGTTAAAATTCTAGGCGACTGAAAGAATGACTAATGGGCTAAAAATCAACGGTGATTTGTGACAAAGTTAAATTCATTCTACTTTCTTAATTATCTATCTATCCATCTCTCTATCTATCTCTATCGATTTATCTCTGTCTGTCTATCTCTGTCTGTCTGTCTGTCTGTTTGTTTGTCTGTCTGTCTGTCTGTCTCTCTCTCTCTCTCTCTCTCTCTCTCTCTATATATATATATATATATATATATATATATATATATATATATATATACTGGTGGTTGCCTTGGCATGAAACATTTCTCTCTGTAAGTAAAATTAATTATTTCCACGAAGTATTATATGCTTATATAAACATATATATATATATATATATATATATATATATATATATATATATATACATACATATATATATATATATATGCATATATAAGTACATTTTTGGTACAACAAAATGGAAGGAGAAATTTCAGAGGAAACATAATTTAATCTAAATACCAAAAAACAAGAAATGGGCAGGTGAAATTAAAATTTCCTTAAGGCCTTATCGTCTGACCCTCTAAGAGGAAACGTCAGAATGATAAATTAAAAACTAAGAAAACGAATGAGGGAAGAGGGGAATTTTGGTTTCAGTTGGAAGAACAGTGAAAAAAAAAATTCTCACTGTTCAGGTGGTTTTAAATCAATGAATATCTCCAACTGATGTTTCAGAATCTTTTTGTCTACACAGGCTAGGTCGAGAGTTGTTAATAACTAACGCCTCAATGATATTGAGATGATAGTTCGACCTAGCACTGTATAAAACAGAAAACCACCCATCGGAATATTGATCGGCACACCTATTTATACTCAACAGGTGATTGCCAATGGCGGACTCATGAGCTTGGGAGTGCCCGGATGTTCTCGAAACCTGGTGTAGTCGAATATCCCGAGGGATATGTTGGGATATTCTCATTTCTAATCTTTGGGATGTTTTGCCAACGTAGTCAGCTCCACACTGACAAACGAATTTATAAACAACAGAGTTCTTTTGAATGGTTGGCAAAACATCTTTACGAAAAGAAGAGAAAAAGGTTCGAGTTGTGTAAACTACTCTAAGCATAGTAGCTGGAAAACAACGTTGAGTAGCAGAAGAAATCCTTTTAACAATATGAAGGCCATCAGGACCCAACCATGGTAATTTTAGATAAATGGGACAACGTGATGGACCAATATGTTTACCACTATTAAATGTAGTAATTTTACGTTCAATAGTAGATTTTATTATATTAATGGGATATCCATTATTAAGAAAAATATTTATGATTTCACCAAGTTCCGTATCAAGACGGTTTGGTGAACAAATCATAAGTGCACGATGCGTAAGAGCGCTAATGGGGTTTATTTTTCTAGACTGAGGGTCAAAAGAAAACCAATTAAGATAGAGCCCTGTAAATGTAGGTTTTCTATAAACAGAGGTCTCAAACGTAGTACCAACTTTAGAAACACGAACGTCGAGGAATGGGAGAGAGCTACAGTCTTCAACCTCCATAGTAAATTGTAAAGATGGATGCAGGTTACAAAGAAGACGAAGAAACTGTTCAGCTTCGCTCCAAGAGGGAAAGCATGCAAAAGTATCATCAACGTAGCGTGTGTAGAATGCTGGCTTAGTAATTTTGGAAAATAATTCGTTTTCCAAAAATCCAACGAAAATGTTGGCTAACGAAGGACCAAGAGGGCTACCCATAGATATCCCATCAATTTGACGGTACATAATGTTGTTGAAACTAAAGGAGACTGATTTAGTAGCAAGTTCCATCAGTTCAACGAAAATTCGTTCAGGAAATTGTGGAGATTTTAAGGGGCCACGGTATAAATAGTCAGCACAAATACCAATGGTTTCATCCAAAGGTATATTAGTAAAAAGACTATTAATTTCAAAGGAAGCCAAGAACTCGGTATTTTTAGATAAAGGTAATTTTTGTATCTGAGATACGAATTGACTCTTAGAGGGTCAGACGATAAGGCCTTAAGGAAATTTTAATTTCACCTGCCCATTTCTTGTTTTTTGGTATTTAGATTAAATTATGTTTCCTCTGAAATATGCATATATATATATTTATTTATATATATATTTATGTATATACGAGGGGCGAGAAATAAGTAATGCCCCTGACCAACTTCCAGTTGTCTGATCTAGCTGAAATGTTGCATGTGCAATGATTTATATCTCTACGGGTTATGTGGCAGATTACAGCTCTGAACTAATTGTGGTTTCTGTGTTACAGGTGTTCGAACTGAGTCAGGTGTGAAATGGAGCCTGTTAAATGTCGAGCAGTGATCCGGTTTTTGTATTTGAAAGGACGCACACCACAGGAGCCTTTTGATAAAAGGAAAGAAATTTATGGCGATAATGCCCCACCATATGATCTTGTAAAACGCTGGAATCGTGAATTCAAACATGGCCAGAAGTCTGTGCCAACAGCTCCCAGACCTGGTCGACCCCCCCCCCTCTGCCATAGATGAGTCATCTGTCCGTCAAGTTGAGGGTTCCATTTTTGAAGATCGGACCGTTACTATTCGCCAAATAGCCCAAGATGTCAAGATTAGTACAGAGTCTGTGGAAACTATCATTCATGACCATTTGCATATGCGTAAGGTATAAGCCAGATGGATTCCCAGGTTGCTCACACCATTCCAGAAACGAGAACACATCGAGTGCTCGAGGATGAATTTGGAGATGTGCCAAGAGGAAGAGTCAAAGTTTTTCAAAAAACTGATTACACAGGATGACACCTGGGTCCATCATTATGATCCAGATACTTAAGCCCAGTCAATGCAGTGGAAGCACTTCGACTCAGCACCTCCAAAGAAGGCAAGGGTGCAGCTCTCCGCTGGCAAGGTCATGCTCACAGTCTTCTAGGATCAGGACGGAGTAGTGATGACAGATTTCCTGGAAAAGGCTACCACAATTACAGGAGCCTATTATGCTTCACTTTTGAAGAAATTAAGGGAAGCTATCAAAATCAAGAGGCGGGGCAAGATCAGCAAAGTACCCTTCTCCTGCAGGACAACGGTCCGGTCCACAACTTGCATGTCACGAGATCAGAAGCACGGGCGTGTGGTTACGAAATCCTACCCCATACTCCCTACTCCCCTGACCTTGCACCCTCTGACTTTTACCTCTTCCCAGCCATGAAGTTGTTTTTGAAAGGAAAGCGGTTCCCAGATGATAAAGCCTTGGTTTCGGAAGTCACGCCATGGTAGAAGGACCAACTTGGGGTGTTCTACAAAAACGGACTCCAGAGCTGCATCAAACGATGGGAGAAATCCATAACTCTGGGTGGTTCCTATGTAGAGAAAGACTAATAACTGTGCTAAGTCTCGTTGCTCTACTGCTATGGGAAGTGAGTCAGGGCATTACTTGTTGCACGCCCCTTGTAAATATGTTATATATATATATACATATATATACATATATATATACATATATATATATACTACATATATATATACATATATATATACATATATATATACATATATATATATATTTATATATATATATATATACTTAAGAATAATGTAATGCAACAAATCTAATGGTATGTAAATCCAGGGTTTACTGGTCTTACAAAATATTAGTGGCTGTCATATTATCTAAAGACAATCCCAGCTAAATAAAGATTGCTCAATATACGAGATAGAGCAAAGAAATCATAATTTAGTAATTTAAATTTTATGATGTGAAACGGTAAATGTTAAACTCGTGAATGTTTATTATATGCCAGACAAAGAATACATTTCAGTAAGTATATTTCCTGAACCTATATGTTTCGCTGTTTACCCATCCTCTTAGAGAACATATATTTGCAAATATTATAATGGTTTATACCTAATTTGCTAAATATCATAAACACAGGAAATCATAATTAAAAGTTTTTAAGTTTTAAAGTCATAGAGTAAGAGAAATTATATATTGGTTGATGAACAAAACAATATTGAACTTCGTATCCAAATTGAATGATAAATCCTGAAGGGAGAGTATTTGGTAGCATGGAGGTGAAACGATCTAATGTGTATCGTAAATCTTCCAAGGCACAAGGTAAATATCCGAAGTGGGCATGATTCCTTGGTATCTCATTTGGTTCGATGAGATATCTGGTAAATATTTTATTATATCAGTCCGGTTAAGATGTATTTTTTATAAACATATAATTTTATAGTTTTACAATATATGTTTCATAATTTACAATCCTGTGCAATAATATGGGTCTCATTTCCTTAATATCCTGATAATAATCTATGAATTATGAATACATATAGGATTGCATCTGTGAAAGTGTTGCTTTTTTTATTATTTGTATTGAATTATGTAGCACACTATCACTTCTTGAGTTATTATTAGTACTATTGCATTCACTCTATTTGGATCAGATCATATATTTACAATACGATGAACATTATTATTATTATTATAAAAATGTTAATAAACTCATACTGGCTGTGTGGTATTCGTTTCTCTGTTATCAAAACTAAATTTTTGCGCTGCCTAGAAAAATACCAGCTTCATCAAAACGTATTTGGTGATTAAAAATATTTCTCATTCCGTGAATGTTTCTAGTATATAATATCCCCCCCACACACACACAAACACACATATGCATACACACACACACACACACATATATATATATATGAATGTATAAATTTGTACACATATCATATTATTTCACATTCAATTTCCTTGTTCATCCTTATCTTCTCTGTCTTGCTTCCTTCTTTTCCAACTCTATTTCTTTTTCCATGTATGTATGTATGTATGTATGTATGTATGTATGTGTGTATGTATGAAAAAAAATCCAAACGTCTGTAAATCATATCAATTGGACTGTTGTTTTTCGTCGATTCGTACGTTGAGTTATTTGGAAAATTATGTGTGAATTTGTCGACATGATCATAATCATTATCATGTACTGCATATGTGTCAGTCTAAAAGACACTTTTTATTTAAAAAAAAGAGAAGGAAAAAGATCAGGAAGGAAAAGGCACAAAAACAGCCCATCCGTCGATCACTTACTATGTATGACTATTGGAATGTTCCTTCGTATGGATTTTACATGTATATGTGTGCGTACGTCTGTATAGGACTATGTATGTATGTGCGTATTTGTGTGCCTCTACGTGATTATGGTTGCATGTGCGTGAGCATGCATGCGTATGTTGGCGTACATCTGTATGTACGCATGTGTTTATTGTCATGTGCATGTGTGGTGGAGAGGGCTCCCGTAAACTGTGGTGAAGGCAAACCCCTCTAAGAGAATCAACTCTTAGATTAAAAAAAAACATAAAGGGGGAGACCAGTATCCGCATTAAGCTGGTCTGCAGTTTGACATGTTGCTGGCTATCTTGCTCTTGCTTGTTGCTGAGTGTCAGTATTTTAAACCAAGAGAGAGATTTAGCTGTCGTACAAAGCTAAAACTCTGGAAAATCATTTGTGCATAGGTACTCCCTCAGCCATGGAAAAGTTGAGACACGTGTAGGCCTGAAATGCTGGAAGTATGTAATAATTGCTCTGTCATCATTATATGCATATATGTATGTATAGGTGTGTGTATGTTCTATGTACAAGTGTATGTATATGTGTGTATATCTTTGTGTATATGTATGCATATGTGTATATTATGTATATATGCATGTGTGTGTATGTATATATGTATATATATATTGTTTGTATGTATTTGTATATATGCATGTGTGTATGTTCATATATGCATGTGTGTACGTGTATATTCGCATGTGTGTATATGTATGAATGTATATGTGTATGTATGTATATGCATGTTTTAGTATGAGTGCATATTCATGTATGTGTATGTATATGTAGGTAAGTAGATGTATTTATATATATGCGTATGTTACATATGTGTATATATATGTGTGTGTGCATGTATTCGTATATGTGTGTGTATTTATATGCATGTGCATGTGTATGTATGCGTGTGTATGTATATGTATATATGTGTATTATGCAGTGTGTATGTATATTTGTATATATGTGCGTCTGTTTACAGATATGTATGTGTATATATGTATATTTGCATATATATATATATATATATGTGTGTGTGTGTATGCCATTACCGTCTTGTATATATTTATGCATGTGTATATATGTGTATTAATATTGTGCATGCACATATGTATATGTGTGTTATATGTATGTGTGCATATGTATGTATGCGTATATACGTATGTATGCGTGCATGTATACACACACACACACACATATATATATATATATATATATATATATATATATATATATATATATACTAATGACCGTCTTTATTGTCATGTCTGTTTGAGCGTGTGCATTTTTCCGGCAGGACTAAAGCTATTTTCGGTTCATGGACTTTCAATGCCTTAGGGAGTGACACTCGTCTGACAAGACTTTGCAGTCATCATGCAATCATCATGTATGTATGTATCTATCTCTCTTACACATACTCACTTTTCCTCTTTCTCTCTCTCTCTCTCTCTATATATATATATATATATATATATATATGTATGTATATGAAGTTTATAGTTTTGACAAACAATGAGCGCTGTCCAAAGATAAAACCCCCAGTATTCTCAACGTTTTTCATTTCGATTATTTTTACCCATTTGGCTATATCTTTGATAATGAACAGAGTCTCGCTTCTAGATATCTAATTATAATTTGACAAATTAAAAAAAAAAGCTACATCGTCATATTGCTTCTTAGACCACTTATAGTGCTGAATATATATATATATATATATATATATATATATATATATATATATATAATCGGTCGTACTTACATCTATTTGTGTATTTTCAGCATGTATGAATAAATAATCAACATGCTCTTATTCTCAATGTCTTTCCATTATACATGCTTTTTTGATCATATTATGCCCCTTGTTGTATTAAAGCTTTTTATTGAATGCTTTTAAAAGTCAAAGATCACACTGGCGGAACACGTGATCTTCTTTCAAATTCTTCGTTCTTTCTTTATGCGATTGAAATTCGGCCTTCTCATTTTGAACTGCGCCATTCTCTCTACTCGGCCGCCCGAACATCATTTAATACGTGTTATATTACATCTTCTTTAACCAATCGTGTGTCATATTTAATCCTGACATTTAACGTCTATCGAAACGTTTCGTTTGAAATTCTTCTTGAATTGAAACATTCTGCAAAAAAAAAAAACCCTCACCAACATCGATTTTCCGTACATTCGATTATTTATTCATTTATTCTTTTTTATTTCATACCACGCATCGCATCTTTGATAGAAAAACGAAGAGTCACGAATTTACTTTGAGAACCGAACATATGTATAGTTCCCAAACCTAACCTAAGAGGCCATCTTGTATTCTATACACTTTTTATAGGTACAACTTGTTCTCCGTTTTTGTATGGACTGTTGTATTGCTGCAAACGACTTTGTCCATCTGTCGAACTATCAATATAGAATATATTGTTTTACATTTACCATGTATATTTTTTTAATATTTACCATATATAATTTTTAATATTTACCATATATAATTTTTAATATATACCTATATAATTTTTAATGTATAGCATATATATTTTTAACATTTACCATATATAATTTTTAATATTTATCATATATAATTTTTAATATTTATCATATATAATTTTTAATATTTACCATATATAATTTTTAATATTTACCATATATAATTTTAATATTTACCATATATAATTTTAATATTTACCATATATAATTTTAATATTTATCATATATAATTTTAATATTTACCATGTATAATTTTTAATATTTACCATGTAAAACTTTTCTATTTATCATATATTATTTTTAATATTTACCATGTATAATTTTTCTATTTATCATATATAATTTTTAATATTTACCATGTATAATTTTTAATATTTACCATATATAATTTTTATATTTATCATATATAATTTTTAATATTTACCATATATAATTTTTAGTATTTACCATGCATACTTTTTAAGATTTATCATAAATAATTTTTATATTTACCATATACAATTTTTAATATTTACCATGTATAATTTTTAATATTTACCATATATAATTTTTAATATTTACCATGTATAATTTTTAATATTTACCATGTATAATTTTTAATATTTACCATATCTAATTTTTAATATTTACCATATCTAATTTTTAATATTTACCATGTATAATTTTTAATATTTATCATATATAATTTTTAATATTTACCATATATAATTTTTAATATTTACCATATATAATTATTAATATTTACCATATATAATTATTAATATTTACCATGTATAATTATTAATATTTACCATATGTACTTTTAAATATTTACCATGTATAATTTTTAATATTTACCATGTATTATTTTTTATATTTATCATATATAATTTTTAATATTTACCATATATAATTTTTAATATTTACCATATATAATTTTTAATATATACCATATATAATTTTTAATATATACCATACATAATTTTTGATATTTACCATATATAATTTTTATATTAACCAGGGATATTATGTTAATAGTTGGGAAACGCCTATATGTTGTAGAATTATAAAGATCTCTTTTTGGAGAGATGAAATTCCGGAGGTATAAAATCTTATGCCTACTTCATATATTATTGAAATACCGCTATTTTCACGTGGCAACTGCAGGGCGTGTTGTCAGTCAGAGTTCATTTACCTATAAACTTGTTACTGATAAAAATTATAAGTTTCCCTGCTTTCCAGTTGACTATAATATGATTGTTTTCAATTCCAACCTAAACAAATTCTTGATGAGTTGTCCCCTTAAGTAATCAAATTTACCAAATTTACACTAATGACTATTACTACGATATTTTTCTATTGATCACCGTAGACTCATTAACCCTAAATCTTTGATAAGTTGTGATTCCTTTGTAAAAAAAATCTCATAAATATTAGTAAATTATCACACAATTAAGCCTTGCATAAAAAAGTTAAATGCAATTTTTACAAATATAAGCAGTTGTAAATATGAAGTATACTATATGAAAATTCTTTACTCGGATATCACTGCTAGAAATCGTAAGCAATGAACCAATTGAAACTATCATCAGGGATGCATAAAACTGACAATACTGCAAGTGATTGCATTTTTTGTCCCCATTTCCTAATAATATGTATAAAAATACCAGTATCTATCTCTCTGCCCTCTTCTTCACTCCTCCTTTCCCTCTCCCTCCCTCTCTTTCCCTCTCTCTCTCCCACTCCCTCTCTCTGTCCTTTTGTCATCACGAGATAATAACTTAAGAACTAGGCTTCCTACAAGGCGAACCGCCATATGTTGAGTCGACTTAGTCGAACCCGAACGGATATCATGCCAACCTAATATTTCGAGTTTGTAAAATGCTCCTTCAATTGTTAAAATGAAAGAATTTTATTGTTAAATATGAAGAGATAAGTTGTTTGTTTACTTTAATACTAGACGCAGTTGTCAATGTTGAATTGAGTTACCAAATGACTTCAACCCAGATAATTACTTCTCAGGAGATAATTAATGATGCTTAATAATGGTGAGAACTCCTGAAGCAGACGTAGACAACTTATAAACCCAATAATCTTATTGGGTTTTATACCTGGAATGCTGCCCTATGATCTAAAAGCCATTCGTGACACATTCGCACAAAATAGACACAGCAACTTGCCTTTTCAGGCAAGTGATAATAACGCACTAATTTATTATAAAAAAAGGTTTTAATTTGTTCAGCATCTATGTTTATACGAGGTTTCAGATTATAATAATAATTAGCATTATATATATATATATATATATATATATATATATATATATATATATATATATATATATATATATAACTGTTGTTCCTTCAGCTATAATCGAAACGGAAACAGGAACTTATGAAAAATTCTTGGTTAAATTATTTATAACAAAATAGATTACTGGAGTGCCATCATCTATAATCGACTCCGAAACCAAACCGTATGAAAGACTTCTTGGATATCAAAATTTAATTAGGTATGGAAAAGTGCGTATTGCTTAATAGGAAGAGGGGAAACTAGAAACAACTGAAGGTATAGTACTGCCCAATCAAACAGAAATGAGGGCACTTGTTAAACATGCCAGCTACTAATACCTGAGAATGCTGGAAGTAAACGTCATCAAATAAACGGAATACCTCGGAAGACTTCCTCGAAAACAAACTAAATATTCAAAACTTTATTAAAGAAATAAACACGTTGGCATTGACACTAATAAGATACTTTGGACTTTTTATAAACTGGTCCAAAAAGAAATTTAAAAAATCGATCAGGAGACTAGAACCCTAGGATGATGAACAGTGCACTACATCCGAAGAATGATTCTGACTGATTATATGCGAAAGGGAAAGACGGAGGAAGAGGACTGATCTGTATAGAAGACTTTGAATAACACGACAAAACCAATTAAACAAATATATAATGCAGAACACCGATAGTAATTACTGCAGCAAGAGAAACGGAAGAAAAATACAAGAGAAAAAGAGACTAGGAATAAGAAAAGGAAAGAAAAAATGGGGAGAGAACCAGCTACATGGACACTTCATAAGGATTACAAAAGAAGAGACAAACGAAAACACTTGGAAATAGCTATAAAAATGAAAACTTAACAGCGAAACTGAATCACTAATACAACCAGCGCAAGATTAGAACTACCGCATCAAAGAACAAACCACATCAAAGCAAGGATCGAAAGACTCAAAAAAGCAGCAAATGCATACGCTGCGAACAAAAAGACGAAACAATAAACTACATTATAAGTGAATTCAGCGAATAAACCCACAAAGAATATAAAGATGTACACGATCATGTGGAGGAGGCAGACCCTTAGCAATTATGCAAACAATTGAATCTTGATCACACATACATATGGTACAAACACAAACCGGCAGTAGTAATGAAAAATGAAATATTCTGTGGAACAGGAATATACCAACAGATAAACCGATCCAAGCAAGAAGACTGGAAAAGGCCTGCAAGATTGTAGATTTTGCAGATACAGCAGTATGGTGAAGCTTATATATATATATATATATATATATATATATATATATATATATATATATATATATATATATATATTATAAAGAAGTGAACCATCGCGAAAATTCAATCAACTAAAATAAGATGGAAAACGGGGTTAGGAAAAGGAAAAAAATGGGGCAGGTTATATGTAACACAATCATCAATCTACCACCAGAAAATCTCAACTGATAGAATCGTCCATCGGTCAACACTTGGTCGATAAAAAGGAGTGCGGTCTTCTTTTCTCTCCGGAGTGTTTTTCTGTTTCGTACCGAGGACGTACAAAGTTCCACCTGTCTGTCCTCGAAGCACTTGCCATCATTGCTAACCCCCCTACTTTGTGCAAGCAGAGAAACCTCCAGCTTCAATTAGAATTATTTGGGTAGTTAGGTTCTGTTTTTTCTTAACCTCCTCTCCGCTCTTACTCAATACAACTACCAAATATTCTAAAAAAAATAATAATTTCAGACTTATGATCCTTGAAAATGTTAGTCTGAACGAAAAGCTCTTCGGGTGTATTTTAACGATCTTGTTATTAATCGACTTATTTATTTTATTTAATTGTACATGTGTTACATATAACTTGCCCAGTTTTTTTTCCTTTTCCTCACCCCGTTTTCCATATATTTTAGTTGATTGAATTTACGCGATGGTTCACTTCTTTATAATTATTCTAAAATTTTGCCAATCGAATAAAGTTATATATATATGTATATATATATATATATATATATATATATATATATGCATACATATATATGCATACATATATATGTATATGCATACATATATATATATGCATACATATATATATATATGCATACACATATATGCATATATATATACATACATATATATATATGCATACACATATATGCATACATATATATGCATATATATATATGCATACATATATATATATGCATACATATATATGCATATATATATATGCATACATATATATATGCATACATATATATGCATATATATGCATATATATATACATGCATACATATATATGCATATATATATGCATACATATATATACATGCATACATATATATATGTATATATGTGCATACATATATATATATATATATATATACATGCATACATATATATATATATATGCATACATATATATGCATATATATGCATACATATATATATACTTGCATTCATATATATATGCATATATATGCATACATATATACATGCATACATATATATGCATATATATATGCATACATATATATACATGCATTCATATATATATATATATATGCATTCATATATACGCATATATATGCATACATATATATATACATGCATTCATATATATATGCATATATATGCATACATATATATATATACATGCATACATATATATGCATATATATGCATACATATATATGTGCATACGCATATATATGCATATATATGCATACATATATATATATATATATGCATATATATATGCATACATATATATATGCATACATATATATATATGTATATATATATGCATACATATATATATATATACATGCATACATATATATGCATATATATATGCATACATATATATATATATATGCATACATATATATATATATGCATACATATATATATGCATACATATATATATATGCATACATATATATATATGCATACATATATATATGCATACATATATATATATATATGCATACATATATATATGCATACATATATATGCATACATATATATGCATACATATATATATGTATACATATATATATGTATACATATATATATATGCATACATATATATATATGCATATATATATGTATACATATATATATATATATATGTGCATACATATATATATGCATACATATATATATATATGCATACATATATATATATATGCATACATATATATATGCATACATATGTATATGCATACATATATATATGCATACATATATATATGCATACATATATATGCATATATATATATATATATGCATACATATATATATATATATATGCATACATATATATATGCATACATATATATATGCATACATATATATATATGCATACATATATATGCATACATATATATGCATACATATATATGCATACATATATATATGCATACATATATATATGCATATATATATATGCATATATATATATGCATATATATATGCATACATATATGCATACATATATATATGCATATATATGCATATATATATGCATATATATATGCATATATATATATATATATATATATATATATATATATATATATATACATCTGTATGAAGCGGAGCAAATACACGGAATTGGCCGGAGAGCTTTAAGGGGTCTAGAAAGTAAAAAAAAAGTAAAAAGAACACCATTAATAGTAGGAGCACTAGGAATGATCCCAAAATACATTGAAAAGAAGAATAAAAGAGATTGGAATCAGAGGCATGGCCGTGAAAATAAAATGAATTTCAATAACGAAAACTGCAAAAATGTTAAGGAAAACCCTTGAATGCGGAGACTAAAACCACACATAAACTACACGCAAACTGGATACAGAAACGGCTACGGATGCAAAACACAGAGAAGCATTACAAAAAATCAGGGAAACTGAAACTGTATAAATGAAAAAAGCGCCCCACCTTTTTTTCTTCTAATGAGTGGCACTATAAAAAAAAAACACCACATCAAATAATGAGGGTCAAAAAGGGGAAACAGATGAGGGAAAGCACTGACCAGATCTCTGCTAGAGACGACAGGAAGAACTTGGACCTCGGAGAGGCTTATTGTCACCCAAAGTCCACTGAAGACCAATGGTCCCCGCCAACAAGAAATCTATAGTAAGTGTCCGTTGCGATAACGCCAATTCTTTTGCGAAGGTTATCGAAAGAGGGTGAGACTACTTAAAATCTGGGAAGACTGGTTATCACTCAGACTCCAGGGAACACCACAAGTTGTTCTTAAAGAGCAATATTTGATGATGGCCAATGTGCCTATTCCTCGGGAGTTGTTGTTGTTGTTAATAATAATAATAATAATAATAATAATAATAATAATGATAATAATAATAATAATATGTATCAGGTACTATCCAAAGAACCGAAATGATAGAGAAAATTGAACCGTAATATCTCAGAAATACAGACAATCCATAGAAATAAAACTAAATAGTAGAAACGTAATAAACGATATAAATACACGGGCAATTTCACTGGCAATATACTGATGACGCGTCATAGGTTGAGCAAAAAGAGGACTGGAAAATCTCCACAAAAAGACAAGGGAACTTATAACCCCGTACAATGCACTACACATAAAATGTAATGCTGACCGACTCTACGTGTAAAGATAAGACTGAGAAACAGGACTTGTCTGTATGAAAGTCTTGGTGACTGACACGAAAAAAGAATTAGAAAAATAGATAATGCCGATCCAGGTTATGTTGGTTAAATGTTAGTCTTCTAGAATACAAAATAACTTCTAATTGACTCCTTATAAACTTAAATTAAAATATAATGATTATCTGGTATACAAGAATGCTGTTAAATATATATATATATATATATATATATATATATATATATATATATATATTTGCATAATAAGAGATGTCCTTTACTATTCCTCGCAACCTCTTTCAAAGAGAAAATCAAATTGCGAGCCTCTATCTGCTGTATCGTTTTTTTCATGCCAAATACTCATCTGAGCTCCAATCTATGGTCCCCTTGCACAACTTTCACGAAAACGCGTCTATTTGAAACCACTATCAATAAGTTCCCCCACTCTTCAACTGTGACTAAACTTAAACGAAAATGCCATGAACAAGGCTTCGGTCTCAGAACAACACGCCTGTAAAACTCTCTTTAGTTTCTCTGCTTTCAAGCTCACGAAACTATGGGCGTCTTCAAGTCCAATGTGAACACGTTCTTGATCAGCCGTCCCCTTAAGTAATTCTATTTACCAAATTTCCACTACTGGCGATTTTGTCCTATTGATTGACGCAGACTCATTAAACCTTATCTTTAAGTGGCCTACCGGTTTGATAAGTGGTGACATAAATAATTAGTTAATTATAATAGTAGTTAATTGCCACACACTTAAACCTTGTATAAAAAATTAAATGCATTTTTTCAAATAGTAGCTTTGTTATACACGACCTATATAAATTCTTATTATATATAACCGAAGTTGACTTCACTTGCATTAAATATAAGATGAATAACTTAATATTATTATATAAATTAAAATTTTCTTTGTAGACTAAAAACTTTTTAAGGTACATTTTTATTCTCACGTTGACTAAGGTTCGACTAACTTTACAAAATGATTCAAGATGGCTGCCTAAAAATCGCGATCCTGAGTCTGCGATGAGTTTTGCTTTTTTTCTTTTTCTGACATTATACCGTCATGTACTTTTTTATATTTCAGGAAAATCTCTTTTTTCTGAGGAGTATATACACGAAAATATTCGATATTGACGTAATAATTACCGATTGTTAATGCATAACGAAAAGGATCTGTAAAAATATGTCCGAGATTATAATATGTTGAAAGAGCTGTGTCGTAAGAAAAATGAATATTTCGATCTTAGAATATTTTATTCTTACATATATCTCCTTTTTTATATTTAACAAACATTGAGCTTTTAATAAAGAACTGTCATATAGAATTATAGAAACATAATTAAAAGCATTTACTAACATATATATATATTATGAAATGTTATTATATATATATATATATGTTGTGAAATGTTATTATATATATATACAGCGTGACCCAAAAAACAGAGGAAATTCAATTGTTTTACTGAGCATTATACAGTAAACGTAGTAAAACAAGGCGAAATCCCCTAGTGTTTTGATGTGATGTTTTGAATATAAAAACTATTTATGATCAAATTTGCATTTTATTCCTAACAACACTAAGAAACAGGGCCTAATTAGAGTTGGGGCCGTTTTTTTGGGGGGGGTCACCCTGTATATTATGAAATGTTATTGTATATATATTGTGAAACGTTATTATATATATATATAACTCATGAATTAAAACGAGGTTATTTAGAATGCTCAATAAAAAGAGCAAAATAACATATTTTATTTATATAGACAAATATTATTTATATAGACAAATATTACATAGTCTCATCAATGAACGTGTTAATGGTTCGCACAAATTAGTTTACAAGAAACTAAAATTCACTCTTCAACCGATGTAAAAAAAAATATTGGCCACCGAAAGCATCTGATTAAAATATGGGAGAAGTAAAAATATATATATATATATATATTTTATTCATAGAACTTAAATATTAAAACGTTTAAATTTAAGTGGGAAGGGTGATATTAAGTGAAATTTTAGATGCAAAACAGAAGGCTGTAACGGGAAAGAGAATACTCAGATTTAACAGGATAAATGGAAAGATTAGATAGAGATGAAATAAGGAATAGTACGTGAAAGGAAGGGAAAAGGAAAACGAAAAAGAAAAGGGAAAAGAAAGAAGAAAGAGAAAGACCAAAGATAACGTGTTAAAGAACGAAAGAGCTCGACGTAAGGTGCTGGACAAAGACAAATTAGTGTACAGGGTTTCTAGTAAGGCATATATACACATATTTATATGCGTATCAGCAACGCAGTCGAACACATGCACAGCCATACGCACATACGTGCGTAAAGAAAAATGGAACCTAATGCATCAGGAATTAAGCAGTGTATCCTTAAAACATAAGTCATATAACGCAGTGAACTTAAAAATTTCAAAGTAAAAGGTGTAATTAAAATTTTCATTAATAAAATATAATCCAATAATAATAATAATAATAATAATAATAATAATAATAATAATATTCATATTAATAATAATATTAATAATATTCATATTAATAATAATATTAATAATATGATTAATAATAATAAAAAAATCATAATAATATTAATAATAATAATATTTCAATAATAATTTTATTATTAATAATACAATTAATAATAATATTCATAATAATATTCATAATAATAATATTAATAATAATAAAATATAATAAT
Organism: Euprymna scolopes; assembly: GCF_053919585.1. NCBI lineage: Eukaryota > Metazoa > Mollusca > Cephalopoda > Sepiida > Sepiolidae > Euprymna > Euprymna scolopes. The sequence continues at coordinate 75,730,465 of NC_136509.1, forward strand.
GATATTAATAATAATAATAATTATAATATTAATAATAATAATATTAATAACAATAATTTTATTAATAATAATTATATAAATAATAATAATATTAAAATAATATTAATAATAATAATTATAATAATAAGAAGAATATTAATAATAATATTCATAATAATAATATTAAAAATACTATTATTATAAATAATAATAAAAATAATAATAATAATATTAATAAAAAAAATATTATTAATAATAATAATAATAATAATAATAATAATAATAATAATAATAATAATAATGATACGTTTGAGTATAAGTGTAAATAAATAAATTAATAAATAAGACAATAATACAATATAAATAAGGGAAACATATTTACAGAAAAATGATAACAATACTAATAATATAAAAGAAACAGGTAGAGTAAGAAATATAGGAGAATAAATTAGTAGAAAGTACAACCATTTTATTAGCTTAATAAAAAATGAATGTAAATATACAATAAATAACAAATATGAATACAATTTTGGAAGTAATAAATATATGCAGAATACTAAGTAAAGGATAAATTAGAATATACGGATAGACATAATTGTAAGAACAATTTTTAATCATTAGAATGATAGAAAAGGAGAGAAAATTAAAATAAAGTAATAATTATAAAGTGATATTGAGGTTAATAATAAAAGCGTAACACAATAAAAAAAATAATTTAGATTAAAATATTTGTAAATTTAATTAAAAATTTCTTAAATATATATTTTTTCTTTAAAAATCCAAAATATCTAAAAAAAAAAACTCCTACGAAAAAATAAAATAAATAAAAAATAAACATAAAAAACTAGAAAAATAGAATTTAAATTACAGTAACCAGTAATAAATCTAAGAGGTGCTATATAGTTGAGGTTACGAAATTAAAACTAAAAAAACAAACAAACAGAAAAATGTAAAGCTAAAGAAGAGCAAAAGATCAGAGAAAGAAAAGTAGAAATTAATAAGTGGAGAGGCAAGAAGACTCACATTGCAAAGTGACTAGTAATCAAGACAGAGTTTCGCGTGTTATATGTTTCCTAAGAGTGTAAGGATGAAAAAACAGTCAAGATAAAGATAGTTCAGTGTTACGAAAGGAAATCAAAGTGGCTAAGAAGGTGGCATTCATAGTGTCCACGGTTAATAGAGGTTGGTGGAATTTATAGTGTCCACAGTTAATAGAGCTTTTATATAAATCGCCTCTTTACACCGAGTAACTGAACATCCCTATTTTACTATTCTCAACTCCCCATTCCTTAATTCGCACCTATTTTCCCCTCCAAAATATATCTCCGTTGTCTCGCTTATCCCGTTTATATATCTGAACTTACTAGAATGATGTTAAAACCTCCTGTATTTATCGGCTTACTTTCTGCCTTTATTTTCCCTACCATTCATCACTTTATGATTTGAGCTGGCCATGGAAGCACCGTTTTACCAATTTTACAAAATTTTATATCAAGCATTTTTTTTCTCCATTTGAAGCCTAAATTCAAGTAACGAGTAATAAATCTAAGAGGGGGTATATACTTGGGGCTATGGAATCAAAATTAAAGAACAAACACAGAAATGTAAAGCTAAGGAAGAAAAAAGATCAGAGATAGAAAAGTAGAAATTTATAAGAGGAGAGGCAATGCTATGCAACAAGACCCACATTGCAAAGTGACTAGTAATCAAGACAAAATTGCATCTGTTATATGTTTCCTAATAATGTAAGAATGAAAAAAAAACAATTAAGTAAACGGTAGTTCAGAGTTACGAAAGGAAATCAAAGTGGCTAATAATGAGATTTATAGTGTCGACAGTTACTAGAGGTTTCATTTTTTTTTATTAAGGAGGTTATCCCTTTCCTTGAATCTGGAATAAACAGTTTCTCGCTCAAGCAAAGATAGCAGGGCGGATTAAGATATTTACATTTTTTTTATTATTATATTTTCACCCCAAACAAGGCAAATTGCCACTTTAGTGTAGGGGGCTACGATCAGCGGCAACAACTACTGGGGTACTATGTAGGGATTTGGGCAACAAGATTTTGATTCACGTTACACTTGAACTTCTGCACGTCATTCCAGAGTCTAGCGGTTCTGGGGAAGAAACTATATGAGTAAAAAGATCTTTTACATCTAGGGATCTCTACAGTGTGGGGTGGGATTTAGCAGCCTGTCGGGTTTGTCGAGGGTGCTCACGTCGTGGGGGCACAAGTGATTGCAGTTCGTCAGAGTATTCACCACTAAAATACTTGTAGAAAAGGCAGAGGGATGCAACATTTCGTCGATGGGACAGAGGCTGAAGCTTAGATGCCAGTTCAGGGCCTATCAGGTTGGCGACTCTCTTTTGAACCTTGTCAAGGAGCGAGAGACTAGTAGCAGATGCACCAGCCCAGATGTGACAGCAATACTCCATACATGGGCGAATGTGACCTTATAGAGGTAGAGGATACTTTCGGGTGTTAGAAGTTTTCTAGCACGGTAGAGAGAGCCAACCTTTCTTGCAGCGGCCCTGGCAATGCCTTCAATGTAATTGTTCCAACTCATGTTTCCTGTGAACGTTAGGCCAAGGACCTTGAAAGATGTATTCACAGATAAAGAGTCGTTGGCCATTGCTATAGGTGGTAGAGAGGGTTTCTTGTAATTATTGAATGAAACTAGTTTAGTCTTGGCAGCATTGAACGCGACCAAGCACTTTTTTCCCCATTCCACCACAGATTGGGCGTCATTCTCTAGTGTTTCTGCCATTTCTTTAGAAATGTGTTCATTCGTCTTCCTGGCGTGCCTGCCATAGAGTGTAGTGTCATCAGCATATATACCAATCTAAGAGGCAATTTTGTCGGGGAGGTCATTTATGAATATCAGTAACAATAGAGGTCCAAGCATAGAACCCTGGGGCACCGCCGCATTTATATCATATTGTTTAGATGTACGACCGTCGATGGCAACCTGGATTTTCTCTTATATAAGAAGGATTTAAATATGTTAAGTATTCTACCAGTGATACCGTATGATCTAATTTTCCTGAGGAGACCCTTATGCCATACCCTGTCAAAAGCCCTCCCCCGCTTTGTCCAGTGAATGGTATATACGTTGTGCTTGTTTTCCTAAGAATATCCCATTTAACAATTAGTGTTGGTTTCTGCTCTTTTAATCCTCGTAGTAAGTAGCGAGTGATGTCCTGTCCTTGTACTTTGGATTGTTAAATGAACATTTATGACCAGAGAACTACTCTTTGAAGGAGGCAATATAGTATTTAGTGATTTTCTTAAGGGATGGTGGATTTGTATACTGCAGATTTGACTAAGCAATCGCGTTCAATTCAGGCTTGTTTAAAAAATTACAAAATCTAGTATTATTGAGTTAAGATATATTTGGCTCTTGGTTGCTATTTGCTCGTTTACTATTGTGTTTTTGGTGATCTTTTCAAGTTATAGCTACAATGATAACTTAGATTAAGAGTGGTTTGTAAAGATCGTGTCACGTTGGTCTAATGCGTACCGTATTTGCTCACTGTCGTTCTGTTTTGTTTACATCGAAGCCTGTGTATCCTTTACTTACCAGAAATAAACTTAAAAAAACATAATACTCGCATGCGAATATTTCAGTGTCCGTATTAATTAAAATATAATGTGCGTATTTCACGACCAGGAAACTGTGTTTCCTGCTCCCTGTAATAGGGTTACAAAGAAAAAGAGAACGCCAAAATAAAGTTACAACATATATTGCAAACCATTCAATAAGTGAGTTGTTGGTCCACCGGATATAGACTGACACTTACGGCTTAAGATTAGTATAGTCTATTAGTAGATAACATAGGCTAATTCCGTCACCAAACCATCTTCCAAGCTGATACCTTCGGACAGTGTATCAGTATCCTTTCCTGTTTGGGTGGACGATTAACGGTTCGCTGATTTTCTTTTTCCTGTCTGAACGTCGTGGTTTCTGGTGTAATTCGGAGAGGTTGGTTGGTTGTTTTTGTTTTACGGCATATCAATCCTTTTCGAGTTATTTAATGCCGAATCCAAAGATTTTGAAGAATTTTTTTTTTAATAGAATATATTTGTTGTTTTCACGTCGGTTTCTATTTAACCCATAGTTGGGACCCTAACAGGTACTACCACTCCGGGTCAGAGTGGACCTGGGAGCAATGGTAATTAAAGGGTTGCTCCACACTCCCCAAAGCCCACAAGCTGGAGCCTCACCACTGGATATAGTTTAAGGTCGTATCCAGGACCCCCGTTGAGAGACTTTTACCCTCTGCATGGGGGGCAGTCGGCGTATTCTAATGCCCCACCGACAGGGCCAATTCGGAGGGGATCAATATCAAAAGTGTCGCAAAGGGTTTCAATAACCTCCACTTCTTTCTGGGGCAACTCTTCTTGTTCCCCAGTAAAACGTTTGCGTATCTGGTCCACATTCCCTTTGTGTGTGAATTTTTGTCCTTGGATTATATAGATCACATTTCCGATCGTTTGTATTACTTTTTCCAGCTCCCAAAACGAAACGTTTTTTTAATACTTCACGTTCACTTCCTCTCCAACGTGTTATTCTTTTGGTGGTACCGTAGAGGTTCTCCTGTGCGTGGTTTGTCTTGGTAGCAACTTCTAAAATACTGATATAATTTTATGTCCAAACATAACCTCCGCTGATCATTTGCTTGCTGAGATGTTAGGGTTTGCCGTAATTCTGTATATTTGAAGAAACTGCTGTAGAGCTTTTCCATGAGTGATCCATATGCCTCCTTAACATAATTTTTCGGGTGTCTTTTCTAGACAGCTTGAACGTTACTTCTCAGGTGATATTGTGTGGTTATAAAATGTTTTACTTGACATGTCCTGCAAAATTCTGGGAATTCCGAAGAAGTGAATTGGGTAGTATTATTACTAACACGGCAATTACACAACACTAAAATGAGCGAAAAGTTCATGTAAGAAATTAATGGTTACTGCTATGGTGGGGTTCTTGCATCTTAGCACCTCTGGCCATTTAGAAAACCTATCTACCACTGTCAAGTAATAGAATTCATTCAATGGCCCCCTCAAAGCCTATATGTATCCTGGATCACCGTTGTTCGGATTTGGGCTAGCGTTTGCGGGTAATCGGTGGTAAATTTGCAGCCAAACCAGAATCTTTACATTTTTTCACTATATTAGTTATTTCTTGGTCCATGGACGGCAAGTAAACGAAGCTACGCATCAGGCATTTCATTCTTTTGATAACAGGTTGGAAGGTTTTTTTTGTTTTGTATTCCCATTTTCAGCCATTTTGGAATGATGACGCTCTCATTATAAAACAGAACGTTAATGACGACGAGTACATATCAGAAATAAATTCTCCTTGTTGCAATTTCTGCTTTGTGCTTTTTATAAGTTCATCATCTGCTGCTTCAGGTTTAATGTCTTGAAGAATCACTAGTAATTCCTGGATTGTATTGTGAAGCATCGTCTTTATTTCATTAGTTATCCGCAATGCAACGGTTACTTTTTGGAAGGGATTAGCCTAGACAACCCATCCGCATGCGCGATAATCTTTGACGCTAAGAATTCCAGTTTAAAATCATTATTTAATAAACTGATTCCCCATCTTAGCAAACGCTTGGCTGTAAATCTGGGTAGTTTTTTATTTGACCCCAAAATGGTTAGGAGTTTATGGTCTGCTTGAAGTGGAATATGTCTATCCTGCAGGTTCCGATTAAATTTTCATGCTACATATACGATGTCGAGACCCTCTGTCTTTGTCTATGCGGACTGTTTTTCGACTGGGAGCAGTGTTCTAGATGCATAGGCAATCGTTCTTTTTTTCCGACCAATCTGACATCTTGTGTAATAGGCAATCATACTGTATTATCTAGCATCATTAGCCACTATGATGTCTAGTTTCGGGTTAAAATGTGTGAGGAGGAGGTCTGATGTTAATAAAAATTTTAAAAATTTTATCAAACGTTGACTGAACCTCGGCGGTTCTTTTCCAACATTTTTTTCTAAAGCTTGGTCAAAGGTGCCCGGAGTTTATGGATTTAAAAAAAAAATATTACATTTTCACCCCAAACCAGGCGCATTGCCATTTGGTGTAGGGGGCTACTATCAGGGGCAGAAACTAGTGGGGCACTATGTTGGGATTTGGGCAGCAAGATGTCGGCACGTTGCACTTGAACTTCTGCATGTCAGTACAGTTGGGAAAGCAGGAACTTGGAATGGAATTCCAGAGTCTAGATGTTCTGGGGAAGAAACTACTGGATTCTTGAAATGATTAGCGAGCCCTAGGAAACTTTGTAGACGGGTAGTATTTTCTAGTGCCGGCATGTTTCTTATCGCACCGGCTCTCTCTGGATCTGCACGTTTTCTATTCTTGTCAATTATGTGTACCAAATATTTTATTTTCTGTAGAGAGAATTCATATTTGTTTTCTTTGATTGTGAATTTCAAATAATGTATTCTGAATACTTCATAGATATGGTACTAAGTATTTCATAGATATGATCTTTGTGCTGTTAATTGTTACTGCTGGCTATAATGTCATCCAGATATTCGATAGCAAAATCAATGTCGCATAGCATCGTGTCCATAACCTGTTGAAAAATGGCAGGTGCAACCTTTACCTCAAAGGTTACTCTGTCATATCTGTAAAACCTCGATGAGTATTGATGCAGAATAATTTGGCACTCTCATTTTCAGCTTAAATCTGTAGATATGTGTCACTTAGGTCGATTTTCGAGAAAAAACTGACCACCGTTAGTCTTGTAAAACCTTCCTCTGAACTTTGCAAAGGATAGTGGAAGTCATCCAAGAATGCATTCAAGTCTGCCGAAAAATTTGCCGTAACACGGTTTTCCCCTGATTTTTTTTCACATAGACCGTTGAGGCAGTCCACTGATTCTATTCTATTGTCGAGAGAATGCCCACATTTTTAAATCTGTCGAGCTGATGGTCGATTTTTTTCGAGCGACATAAATAGCACCTTGCCTTTTCTTTTGAAAACTGGTTATACATTCCCCTTTAATCTTACTTCCGGGTTCATTTTGTACGGTTTTCCAGGCACAGTGCGAATACTTCCGTAAATTCATTTATTTTTTTTTTAAATTACCTATTAAAGAATCCGTTTTTGCTGATATTAATTTTTCTTTTCTGCATGAATGTAGATATTGACAAGCTCCATAAGTTAAATTAATGCATCCAACCCAACCCGACGATGTTAGTAGTATTCCTTAATACATATATTTTTCATTATTTTCTTTTTTTCGCCAATAATATAACGTCCACTAAAAATTCACCTTCGAAGTTAATTTGCGTACCGTTAACGGCCTTTGCAGTTTTGCATCGTGGGTTTATTAAATTCCTTCCAAGTATTTAAATTTAGTATCGAAGGGTCTGAACGCTGATAGCAGTTGCCTTTTTATTTCGTTATCATGAATTTTTATAGTCACATGTGTTTGCAATCCTTCTTCACTATTTTCAATCTTCGCCAAGCACACTCGCGTTTTGCATTTAATTTTATTTCTGCAATGGGTACATTGTTTTTTTTATATATTAAAAATTACCTTGATAAATATGGATAGTTCTTAACCTAATGCAAATTTGCACATCGATTTCACGGAGACGAGTTTTTTCCTGCTTCAAATCCTTTCTTAGCAATGTGCCAGCATGCATGTCTTTTTCCCCAACTAATGTTTTATTTTTTATGTATGTTTTAAATTGGCTGCCTGCTTTTCTCATCTGCACGACTCCAGCTTCGATATCCATCGCATCCGTTTTAATAATGTATATTTTCTGCCAGTTTTCCATTAACTTTTTTAAGGTAAGGTTTGGTTCATTTTCTAATTTTGTTAGAACACAACTAATTACCGCATCTCGACCAGGCGCCAATCCTTGCACAAATAGTAAACATTTAAAATTGTCTGCACTGAAGCCTGCAAGTTAGAATTTGTCGCAATGTTTATTTTCCATGGCTGCGTAGGTTGGGAAATCATTTTCGCCATTCCTCTGCAAATTCAGATACGGCCAACTCTTATGGAATAAAGAGAATTTCGTGTAAAATAGTTCTGTAAGAATTTTCACCGTCTCGGTGATAGTTAATTCTGACGTTATTCGGAGGTAAACTAAACTAAAATCCACAAACTCATGCTCTGCCATCTCTAGTTTCCGTAATCTTCTCTTCTTCTTCTATCTATCTTCTTCTATCTTCTTCTATCTTCTATGTAAAAAAATGAACTCATTTTTTCCCGTGGGATTTTAACCTTAATACGATTAAAAATCAAGATATTTCATGCAAATACATTATGCACAAATGGCAGAACAATATCTGAGGTTTGTTATAGGCTTATTAGTTCTCAAATTCCTCGATAACCTTAGATTTCTATACTTTTTCTGCTGAGAAGTCACGGCCAAAATCGGTTAAGATCAATGGAAGTGGTAAAATATTTTCTCTCTTAAAAATTCCTCCTCCCCTGCCACCACTTAGCACCGTTTGGAGATCGTTCACAAGGAACAGTTGAGAAGAGAACACCGGTTTGGCTTCGCAGTTCTATCATGCCAAGTTATTTAAAATCACTAAACCAAACTGCAGTGCTCTGTGGCGTAGTGGTTAGGGTGCTGCACAATTCACATTAGATTTTCACGTTCGCGCCGACCTACCATAGTGATTTTTTTTTTCCTAAACAACTGGAATGGACTTTTCTTGGTGGCCGAACTGTTAACGTTGCAGATGTTTTTTTTTGTTTTTTTTTCTCACACTTTATTTTCCTACTTTTACTCATGACTCCGGGTTTGATCCTTCCTTCCTTCCTTCCTACTTACCTACCATAACATTTTTTAAAACTCCCGGAAACAAATACTCGGGCAACGCCGGGTACCCCCGCTAGTATTAAATAAAAATTTACCTAATCCGACCACGGTTTGCAATTTATACTAAAAAATATCTTTATACAAACAAAAATAAGATTCAGGTCCGTAGCTGAAATTGTCAATCGCATTCCATATTATATTTGGCGAAAGTGCGGTAGCATTATCAGCGAACGTCTTATTTTTTATGACTTGAGTGAACAGCTCTTTAATGTGCGTTTTGATTTTCATATTGCTGAGCCTGAAACCTCGTTAGTTGTTCTTGGTGTCTTTCATCTTATCGTTGTTGTCTTTCCTACATGCGTTGTTGTAAAATTTACAGTTTGAATCATTGCTCCAATGTACTTTGTTAGGAGTACATTTTTGTATGATGGGTAAAATGCTGAGTTTACAGAAATTTATCAATACTGTGTTCAGATTAACCAGATTTTAGTATTTTAGTCCAATAGGGAATAGGAAACAGTATTTCGTTTTATTTAATAAATTTGCAAACAAACGTTGAACATATAGTTTTACATTCCGTGGAGAAATATTTCTTCATAGTGGATACCTTTTTTAAATAGAACGGAATAACATGTTGACTGTGCCGAAAAATACTGACTTTTGTTTGTTTGGTAAGTAAAAAAAAAGTTCGCTAATATACTTTTAATGAGGCAATAAAAATCACACGAATAGTCTGTCTGTCTCTCTCTCTCTCTCTCTTTTTTTTTTGTATTTACGGTTGCGCTAGGATGTGATACTCCCGATCAAAGAGAAGAAAAATATGAAAATACTCTTACTTTTCACGAGTTGGTCATTGCCACTTTTATGCCCACGCACTTATTTCGTTTTCGCGTGGTTCTCTCTTTCCGCTTTCCTCAGTGTTTTCTGAAGACTTGCTCAGTTTAATTCATGAAGAAAATGAAATTCAAATAAACTGTGCCAAAGTACACCATGGCAGTAAGAAGGACAAAATGTGTTGATTTTAAAAATATTCCTAAAAAAGGCTTTGTTATGAGCCAAAAATTGAAAGCTTCAAATAAATATTTATTCATTTAAAAAGAAATCCGCAGGTGGTCATGCTTTCTAACCTTAAGTTTTGCATTTCATTTTTTCTGTGCTTCTAAAAAGTCAATTAGTTCTCTTTGCTGCTCATTTGCGCGGAGACGGGCGCTTCACCACTGGACAAGACAACACACACTCAACATTTTCGACAAATAAACTGTACAAAACTACACAATTGCAAGTAAGAAAAAAATGAAAAAAAAAAGTACTGTTTTTTTTTAAATATTCCTGATAAAGGCTTTGCTATAAGCCGAAACTTTAAAACTTTAAATAAATATTTGTTTAGTAATGGTCTGTATTTTTGAGATGAGGTGTTTACATTTATTGAGATTGTCGGACTGACTTCCTCATCTTGGTTGTTATAGTCACAACGTTTCGGCCGTTTTGCCCTCCGGCCTTCATCAGGTGTTTTGTATCGAACTGGGGGGTCATAATAAAGGGTTGGGTTCGAGACACATAACAAACGGTTCCCCAGTTCGATTCAAAGCACCTGATGAAGGCCGGAGGGCAAAACGACCGAAACGTTGTAACTATAACAACCAAGATGAGGAAGTCAGTCCGACAATCTCAATAAAATATTTGTTTACTAAAAAAGAAAACATTCGCACGTGCTCGTTCTTTCTTACTTCGTGTTTTGAAGTTAATTTTCTTTGTGCTTCTAAAATTAAATTACTTCTCTTTACTGCATATATATATACATTTATATATATATATATATATATATATATATATATATATATATTTATGAAAATATCTGTGTGTTGTCTATCTGTCTGTGTACACTTTTTTGCCAAATAACTCTGTCAATTTTCAGTCGACAGGCTTGAGATTTGACATAAGGGGTATTCAGATTTGTGAAAATCTTTTTAATCGGTTTTCGGCCAGAAATTAGGCTGTTAAGGGGACAAAGTTCAACTATTTGATCTTTGAGAACTCTACAAAACTCCTCCCACATTTTGGCTATAAACACTTAAAATGTTAGATAGAGGTTACTGGGATATGGATCTATTTTTATAATTCTATTTGAGCCCCAAAAATTAATATTAAGGGGCCATAATTTGCTTTAAAGTTTAAAAAAATTACCTCTGCGGTCTCTACAAAATTACTTCGCCAATTTCTGTCTAAGCACTTGAAATTTTACATAATGTGTATTCATGTAAGCTTTTTAATTTTCTTTTTTGCTGGAATATTGGCTTAAAAAGTGCCTAAACTATTAAACCAATTTTTGGGTCGAAATATTTGAAATTTTGCATAAAGTGAGCAGCAAGCTTTTTAATCAGTTTTTTGGCGAAGACTTAGCTGTCAAGAGGTCATATTTACCTTTGCCTACTCTACCAAACTCTTCTGCCAATTTTGGGTCCAAACACTTGAAATTATAGATGTAGGTTACTTGGACATAGTCAAACATTTTCATTTAATTTGAGGCCAAAACAATACATTTTAAGGGTCAAAGTTGGGGTCAAAGTTTTAAAAAATTACATCTGCGGTTTCTACCAACTTTTCCTTATAAGGAAACCTATTATATACAAAGTAATTACCGTACATATTCACACTTTTAAATATACACATATTCACATAACGTTAGCAAACCGGCCGGAGGAACTACTAGTATATATATATATATATATATATATATATATATATATATATATATATATATATATATACATATATACATAAACAATAAAGCTATATTCCAAGTTAGAGGTATTTTAGCTTGCCAAACAATTCTTTCTGTATTTTAAAACTTTTGCACATTTTTATTAATCTTTTTCATTACGCGGACACAATCCCTTATTTTTTTATGTTAATATTGACATTTTCGTGTGTATACTTATCAGAACTAGACAATTTTGTTATTAAACAAATGTTCTCGCTTATATAATGTTGGAATTAATGAATGTCATAGAATATCCATCATCGCTCATTTACTTAAGTACCGATCTAGGAGTTTAGTGTATTGCTAGCTCTTAGTTAACATGTGAGATAAAATTGTTTTACAAAGCTCTGCATATAGATTATTAAGATATGGCATAAATGTCTAGTTTACAAAATTACCAGCTACAAAGAGCTGGAAATGTTCTCTCAATTATTAATTATTTTCTCACTGATAGGTTTATAAAAGTAGTCGTCGATGGACAGAAATAATAAGCTCATACGCCTCCCTCAGGTGTTCATCCTGGGCCCACCTCTCTTCCTGATCTTCGTCAATGATTTTAGAAATCATATTTGTAGATCATTCATAAATATTCATGCAGACGACACAAAAAAGTATGACAACACATCAAAGGTAACAATATTACAGACCTTTCTAATCCTATCTCTTCTTATCTTGAGCATGTGGTGCAACGGGGAAAAGGGTTGCTGGTTAATTTGAATCTATCTAAAACCAAACTGTTCCCTTGTAATCACAATTGCCTTCAGCCCACATGGTCCTAATTGAAGTAAATAGTTCTCGTCTTGAGGAAACACCATATATTGACAAGCTTCTGAGACTGATCTTCACTTCTAATCGTAAATAAGACATATGCATCAAATTCGTTGCCGAGATCGCTGGAAAATGGTTACATAATTCTACGGACCCAGTAGGTATTTCACTGCTGATATAATCCTCTATATGTATATGTCATAAAATCGAGTAGTGTAACCACCTATAGGCTCCTACAAATCCTGTCTTCAAAACCGACTTCAAAATGGAACGATGATCTGCTCAGGAAAATCAAATCCTACGGTATCACTGGACGAATACTTAATATAACTAAATCTTTCTTTAATGAGAGAAGAATCCAAGTTGTCTTCGACAGCCGTACATCTAAACAATCTATATATCTATTAAAGTTAAAATGTCTGTCTGTGTGTGTGTCTGCGCACATTTCCCCACAAGATAACTCTACTCTATCAGTTTTCCGTCTAGAGATTCAAGATTTAACATAAGGTGTATTGAGGTTTGAGAAAATCTTTTAATCGGTTTTCAGCAAGATTTTGGGGTCTATCATTTGTAATTTTGAATGTGGGTAACTTGGATATGGATCAAATCTTTTAATTTGATTTGAACCCAAAATAATTAATGTTCAGAGGTAAAAATTGATGTCAAAGTTTTTGAAAAAATTGACCACTGCGGTCTATACCAAATTACCTAACCAATTTCTGGTCTATACATTTGAAATTTTACATAAAGGGTAGTCAAGGAAAAGGCAAGTTTTTTAATCGATTTCGGTAAAAATTTTCAGCTGCCAAGGGATTTAAGTTCAAATGAATTGCCATTTTCGGTGTCTAACAAACTACCCAGCCAATTTTGGTTTTAAACATCTGAAATTTATACATAATGGGTAATCAGACATGCGGCAACAATTTTAATCAGTTTTGGGGGCGAAAATTTGGCTGCCAAAAGGTTAACGTTGGAAGAGTTGACTTATACAGATTCTATTAAGTTCCTCCGCCAATTTTGGGTCAAAACACTTGAAATTTTAGATGTAGATAATTTGGGCATGGGTAAAATTTTGTATTTGGATTTGAGACAAAAAATTAAAAAATATTAAGGGGTCAGAAGTTGGGTAAAAGTAAAAAAAATCATTCTGTTGTCTCTACGAATTTACTCAGACTAATTTTGGTCTAAACATTTCAAATCTTATATGAAGTATATTCACACGTAGGGCAAGTTATGAACAGTACATAGGGATCGAGTAAAGCCGGGATGAACTGCAGGTATAATATAAATGAGGGTGTACCTCTGAGGTTCATCCTTGAACCTTTATTATTCCCAATATTTATAAATGACCTATCTGATAAAATTATTTTTGAGATCTGTATATTTTCTGATGACACCATCCTCTATAACAGGCACGAGAAGAAAACAAATGAAGACATATCTAAGGAATTGATAAACACACTAGAGGAAGACCTCCAATCTGTAGTGGAATAGAGACCAAAATGGATGGTCACATTCAACGTTGGCAAGACTAAGCTTGTTTCCATCAATAATTACAATAAACCTTCTCTACCACCAATAGTTATGGCTGACATTACCTGAAAATACATTTTTAAAAACTTTTCAGCTTAACGTTCACAGAAACATGAGCTAGAACAGGTACATTGAGAGCATTAGCAATGCTGCTGCGAAGAATGTGGGCTCTCACTAGAACGCAGGAAAGTATACTGTATGTTTACAAGGCCACAATTCGCCCATGTATGGGTTACTGTTGTCACATTTGGGCTGGTGCATCTGCTACTAGTCTCATTTCTGAACAGGATTCAAAAGAAACTTGCCAACCTGATAGATCCTTAACTGTCATCTGAGCTTCAACCACTGTCCCTTCGACGAAATGTTGCATCCCTCTGTCTGTATCACATGTATTTAAATGGTGAATGCACCCACAGATTACTAGCCTTTCTACCCCTTTGACGTAAATTCCATCGACAAACCCGACAAATAGCAAAATCCCATCCCTACACAGTAGATATACCTATATTTAAGAAGACCTTCTACTCTAATAGTTTCTTTCTCAGAACTGCTAGATTCTGAAACCCCCTTCTTGAGTCCTGCTCTCCAAACGGTACTGACATGCTAAAGTTCAAGTGAAATGTGAACGGACATCTCGCTGCTCAACTCCTTTGATAATATCCCTGCAACTTATGTCCCCGATAGTAACACCCTGTATCAAAGTGGCAATGTGCCTTGTTTGGAGTGAACATGGAATAAAAAAAAATTAGTAAGTGACGCCTTTTTTTCTCCTTTGCAATCTCTTTCCCACTGAAGAGACATTGTGAGCCTGTCGCTGCTCTATCGTTATTTTTAGACCGGTGGTAGACTGTGCTCCAATGTATTGTGCCTCTTTCCCAATGTTTCACAAAAAAAAAAAAACTCGAGGAGCTACAACCACTTTTAACATATTCTCCCACTCTATATGTGTCAAAATCTAAACGCAACTTCCATGGATAAAGTTTCTACCCTAGAACTGCCAGCCTATATAATTCTGTTCTCCTGACATGCATTCCGGCCGACTATTAAATGATAGCCTCCAAGACCAATGTAAACAAGGCCTGGTGGGCCATCTCCTTAAAACGATCTCAATTCTATTAAACTTACATCATTAATAATTACGACACTATCACCTTACGTTCATTAACCCTTATGCTCGACTGGTCTTCGGGCCTTGATTTGTAATTTTCTTGTAGACAATCTAATATTATAATATATAAAAGGAACTCTGTGCTTGAGTGTGAAACTTGGTTTCCTACGGACTTCTCTTTATTTTTTTAAATTTCTCACAAATATAATGTATATACTTGGCAGTCTTTATAGATAGATTTCCATTTTTATATTGAAATGTCTTCCATGTGTATCGATAATCGATAACCGAAATAATTCGATGAAAGAAAGAACAGGTGATCTTGGCAGAAGTTGACCCATAATACAGTAGAACTTCACAAGTGTATTTGAGAAACTGTATTACCACGCAAGAAAAAAGGGCTCGGCATATAAATGAACAGTAGATTCTTTTATATAACTAGCGTGCGTTCGTAATGAATGTTCTTGTTTAGAGCACAATTGAATCATGATACTTGACTTCTTACACTTTAATTGAAGACATTATATATCTTTAATATAAGATCAACAGTAGGTTCTCTACAGTGCAATGCAGACTGAAATTTACTGTGGCTCTAGTTATTTCGGAAGCTCCCTGCTAATGCACTGCCCCGTGTCCGGAATGAGAACAGACAATTAATCAATTTGATTGAAAAATGGGCGATTTTATCGATTTTGACACAATAAAACATGGGAGTGTGAAACATTTGTTGATCATCGTTTAACCCATGGAGAACGTCGAGACTCCCTTTTAGCACTACGCAATTTAAAAAAATGTATATTTATTGTCTTTAATTTGCTAACTATGGCAATATATAAAACGCGCATGTTTACGAGGGGCGTGCAATAAGTAATCCCTCTGATCCACTTTCATTTGACTGATCTAGTTGAAATTTTGCATGTGCAATGATTTATATCTCTACGGGTTATGTGGCAAATTACAGCTCTGAACTAATTATGATTTCTATTTTACACGTGTTTGAACTGAGTCAGGTGTGAAATGGAGCCTGTTGAATGTCGTGTAGTGATCCGGTTTTAGTATTTGAAAGGACGCACACCACAGGAGACTTCGGATGAAATGAAAGAAACTGATAGGGATAATGCCCCATCATATGACCTTGTTAAACGCTGGCATCGTGAATGCAAACATGGCCGGAAGTCTGTGCCAACAGCTCCCAGACCTGGTCGCCCCCACTTCTGCCATTGATGAGTCATCTGTCCGTCAAGTTGAGGGTTACATTTTCGAAGATCGGACCGTTACTATTCGCCAAATAGCTCAAGATGTCAAGATCAGTACAGGGTGTGTGGAAACTATCATTCATGACCATTTGCATATGTATAAGGTATCTGCCAGATGGATTCCCAGGTTACTCACACCATTCCAGAAGCGAGAACGCGTCGAGTGTTCGAGGATGAATTTGGAGATGTGCCAAGAAGACTAGTCAAAGTTTTTCAAAAGACTGATTACACAGGATGACATCTGGGTCCATCACTATGATCCAGTCAATGCAGTGGAAGCACTTGGACTCACCACCTCCAAAGAAGACAAGGTTACAGTCCTCCGCTTGCAAGATCATGCTCACAATCTTCTGGGACCAGGACGGAGTAGTGATGACAGATTTTCGGGAAAAGGGTACCACAATTACAGGAGCCTATTATGCTTCACTTTTGAGGAAGTTAAGGGAAGCTACCAAAATCAAGAGACGAGGCAAGATCAGCAAAGTTACTTTCCTCCTGCAGGACAAAGCTCCGATCCACAACTCACATGTTGTCAGATCACAAGCACGGGCGTGTGGCTATGAAATCCTGCTTCTTCCTCCCTACTCTCCTGACCTTGCAGCCTCTGACTTTCATCTCTTTCGAGCCATGAAATTGTTTTTGAAAGGAAAGCGTTTCCAGATGATGCAGCCTTGATTTCTGAAGTCACGTCGTTGTTGGAGGACCAACCTGGGGTGTTCTACAAAAACGGTATCCAGAGCTGCATCACACGATGGGTGAAATGCATAACTGTTGCTGTTTCTATATGTAGAGAAAGACTAATAACTGTGCCAAGTTTCGTTGCTCTACTGCTATGGAAAGTGAGTCAGGGGCATTACCTATTGCACGCCCCTCGTAAGTTGTGGATACGAAATTAATAAACTTAATTTTTTTAAATCGCATTTAATATCCTTTTATGTGCGGTCATCTTTGTGTATAGTTTTTTTTATTTATAAATGGTTAAATTGTTAGGTTATTTACTAATCATACATTATATTTATTTATTTGAATCCTTGTAGAATGAGGTTTCATAATTTGTGTATTCCTTTTTTTTTTTTTTTTGCGGACCGTATTTTTTTTTTCTTCACGGTTGTTCTTGTGTCACTACATTTAGACCAACTTATCCTGTGGTCTACTCCGGGTGGTTAACCGCGGAATGATTGGCGTACTGAGTCTTGTATCTGTATCACCAATGATTACTGCCTTCTATAGTTGTTGTAATTGTTTTTACCACGTTTTGGCCAAACAATTCTCTGGCCTGATCTGTGTAGGATTGAAACCGTTATCTATGGACAATGCTTATTTGGAATTGTAAAGACGCAGCACAACTATCCACTGCGCCACGTACCCCAAAGACTAATTCAGGTTTTTTAGGTTCTTTACTCAATCAGAAGTTAGAATAGCAATTCCTGCCGGTCGAAAGATCCGAACCTGGCCACAAAACCACCTTTGACTCCATTTGATAAGGCTTGGCCTTTTGATTACCAAACATCTTTGACGATTATAAAGGAAATTAATAATAAATGCAGATTATGATATTAATAATTCATAAACGAAGTTGATAGCGAGGGAGGATAATCACAAACACATATATAATTTCGTCTATGCTATAGTTCTTTCGATAATTATAGAACGCTACTGACGTAATAATATATGAAAGAATAAACTAGAAGCAACTGTTCCTAATCTATGCTTATACGGTAGTATAATTCTGTTTAATGTTTAAACCATTCAGAGTAGCATGTTTATTTATATTTTGTTTTCATTTTATTATACTTAAGTAAATGTTTTTCTCAAGTAAAAAAAAAAAAATACTTGATCATTTTACGTGAATTAAAAATTAAATTTTATATTGTCACCAGTATTACGTGTGTGCATTATTTCTATATACTTAATATTCTGTAGCTGGATATAACATATTCTGACACAACGATTCGCAGAGGTAGGCTAGTCTAATATATATATATATATATATATATATATATATATATATATATATATATATATATATATATATAGATGGATATATGTGTTTGTGTGTAAAGTACGTGTATGCGTGCGTGTGTATACATATATGTCTAATGTATTACGGTCTGTAAGAATAACATATTGTATTATAGCGAAGGATGACAACGAAAGAGGTCGAGTAGCCATCTTTAAATTTAGGTTGGTGCAAAACGTTGGAGCGAACGTTCCATTGTCTTTCGGTTCGTTATGCTCATAACCACTCGGGTAATTTGCAATGCATTAGAATTGAAATTGCCTGTTAGGGCTAGAAGATATAACTCTGACCCAGACGCAAAGCTTATTTCGGAGCTGAAATACGGGGAATAACAAAATTAAAAAGAAAACAACACACAAAAAAAAAGAAAAATAATAAAATCTAAACAAATGAAAATTCAACGTAAATACACCGACGAATCGGGAAATAAGAGAATGATAAATATACAATGTGTTTTCCCGCCTGGATGTTCTCTTATGTGGAAGAGCCTCATTTTACTTATATTTTTTTGCATTCGACTAATAGAAATATATCGAAATAGGATAAAAAGAGGGATGGTAAGAGAGAATGAGGGAAAGAAAAGTGTAAGTCACAGGAATAAAGATTAAAGAGCTGGGGAAAGAAATGTAAGACGTGTATAGCAATAGAAAGAGGGGATAGGGAGAAGGAATGCGAGAAATTTAAAGAAAGGGGAAAAGAGAAAACGCAAGACAAGATATTTTTAAATGCATTGAAATAAAAAGAGCGAAAGGTTAGAGAAGGAGAACGAGAAAGTATGCGTGTGTGAATGGGGAAAAGGGATGATGAAGCCAGAAAAGAAGGTGAATAATATAATCTATGCTTGAAGGTGTGTGGAGAAATATGTTTAAACTTTGAAACACTTCTTAGATGCACACTGAGATTAGAAACAAACATCCGCATATACACACACAAATGTATACACACACACACGCACGCACACACACACACACACACACACACATATATATTAATTAACTTTTATTTATTGCGGACTATTATCCTCATAATTTTCTTAGTTGTTTCACGACGTTTCGGCCAACTACTCCTTTGCCCTTCGTCACGTGGTACCCAAAGCCGGTCGGAAGCTTACTTGGCCAAATGGTGGTGAGACAAGAACAACAATGGAATGCAGTAATTGCAGTGAATGCAGTCGGGAGATTCAAGTTCCTATCCGTCGCGGTTACCACCTGACGAAGGCTAGGGGAATAGTTGGCCGAAACGTCGTGAAACAACTAATAAAAAGATGGGTGTAATAGTCCGAAATAGATAAAAAAAAAAATAACATATAATACTCATATCAATGAATTCCAGTTAAAAAAAATTACATATTAATATATTGTTAATCAAAGTAAAGTTTGACAAAAGCTAAGACATTTTATTCTCATCGTTGTTCTCTCTGTATTTTCAAGCAGTTTGAGGACAAGACGATGTTGAGATGTAGAAATCCAACGAAACGTTTGTTTCAATGCTGAGTCTAATGTAAACATGAAAATCGCATCAAAATGCCAAATCAATCACAATACGAGATCAAATAGGTCAGAGAAGAGATCAACTTGCATTAAGATAAACATAGTTTAGTATTTATTTTTCTGAGCGGGACTATAATTTTGAAAAATTTATTTAATCGTGTCAAAAATTTCTAATATTTACAATTGTGTGACATTGCATTCTAATGACTAAACTGATTATATATATGTATATATATATATATATATATATA
>NC_136509.1:75752933-75817933 GCF_053919585.1 Euprymna scolopes
TTCCTTGCGACCTTTATCTCACAGAAGAGATGTTGTGGGTTTGTCTCTGATGTATCGTTATTTTCATGGAAAGTGTTCGAATGAGCTTCAATCTATGGTCCCCCCTCGCCAAACTTTCACAATAAACACTCGTCTTGCTGTAAACACTATCAATAATTCCCCCCACTCTTTATCTGTGCCTAAACCTAAACGTAGATTCCATGAACAAAGCTTTTTTTATTAGAACTGCACGCCTGTGGAATTGTCTTTCGTTTTCCTGCTTTCCGGCTGACTACAATATGGTTGTGTTCAAGTCTAACGTAAATAAGTTCTTGATGAGCCGTTCCATATAAGTTATCAACTTTACCAAATTTTTATTACTAATGATTACTATAATGTCCAATTTCTACTGTACACTCTTTAACCCTTATCCTTGAGTGGCCTCTTGGCCTTGATAATGTGGTGATGCCTATGTAAAAAAAAGTGTAAATAATTAATTCTACAAGTTTAAAATATATTAAATAGGTTTATGTAACTGCCAACAGAAAGACTTCCTAGTCCTTCTGTTTATAGTCCTGTCTGAATTGTTAAATTTGAACTATACAACAAAGAAAAGGCCACCTTCCACTGCTTGCGACAATCGACAAGAATCAATTTACGAATCAAAATAAATTCTTTTATAAATACCTTTGAATAAACATATTCGTATATAAATGTTTCTTACATTTTTCTTCTCAGTAGATGCTATTTTGATTTAGAAACTGTGTTTGATTTTTATTGTTGTATAAAATGGTAGTAAATAACTACTGAGTTCGATCTAAAATAATTCCACATTGGCTATAAACTGATTTGATATGAAATTCTATTTTGCAAGGAATCTATATTCAAATGCATATCTATTGAATTCTTTTTAACTGGAGGAAAAATACTAAGTTTGTGTTTTTATTTTTTATTTTTTGAAAGTTGAAAACTGGCTGATAACAGCATGAGATTCCAATAAGACACCGTCGCGTAACAAATATACTAAGATGATGTGTTGATCATTTAGCAGCGTTTATGTAACAATTATACAAGTCACGTGACTCTTATCCGATACTGTTACTCCGATCTTAAACATAAATCCTCTTAAGTCAGGCTTATCTATCAATTAAACAATGGGCATAATACTGATATTTATTTAACTACACTTTAATCAATCCAATTTCCGAAGTTTTGTCCCAATTTCGCAAGGGGAATAACTCTGCTTAACTACTCTTTTATTAATCTAATATTCAATGTACAATATAAAATAAGGTAATATGGCAATTCAACAAGAGAATAACTTTATTTATCTACTCTTTAGTCAATTAATAGTCAGTTACCATATTATTTGGAGTTGCTTATGCGACAAAAAAGAGGAATGCTCCTATTTAATTAGTTTTCTCAGTCCAAGCTACAATATGAACCTCCGTTTAGCAGCATAAATATAGCAAACGAATAAGCGAAAAAAATATTGTATAGTCTTTTTAACAATCTAATCAGTAAGACACCGTATTTAGCTAAGTTTGTGATGTCAAGCTAACAATTGCCTATAGTTTTTACTATTGTTTTCTTTTTGGCAATAAAAATTGAAAAGTGTATTTTTCTAGAGAACCCACTCCGCCTACTCTTGGCCTGCTGATCAAGTAGGAACACGAGCAAATTTTTGGTGCATTGGTTATATCAACAAAGTCTATTTCTTTAAGAGTTAAGAAATAGTATTTGGAATGAGATGGTAACAAAATAACTGTTTACATAAGCGTTTTCTCGTGTATAAAATTAAATAGAGTCAATTGTTACAGAATACTTAAATAAAAGCAATCGAATATACTGTTAACATAATACAATTTCTCACACTTTCTCACACCTGCGAATATTCTCTATATCCACAAATCTACAATGCAAGGCATATATAAAATTCCCTTTCTATATTTAGGCTTATCAATTTGCTTTTAGAAATGCTCACAACCATCGCTTAAGAATTATAGAAAACGCACATACTGTATAAACTAAAGTAGCTGAGCACGATACGCATAAAACCCAGTGGTCTAAACAGGTTCTGATGTGATTATCCCAGCATCTAATATAAAAAAAAACTTTATGCCAAGAACGTGTCATTAAATACAAAACTGTCTGATCAAGCCTGCCTACCCCTTCTGAACTTCTTTCCAGAACTGAAAATTCTATAAGGGCCAGACATATATCTGCACGTGAGGTTGCAACTGGTCCTGATAAAATTCTATCATAGTAATTAAAAAGCTGCCTCCAGGATCAACTCCGATATTAACAAGTTTTTTTCAACGCTACCTTAAGTAGAGGTGCTTCTCAACTCATTGTAAAATTCTATGTTTAAACCTATTCAACGACATGCTATATAGTTTCCGTTCTGGAAGATGATTGGTTGATGTGCTGACGGTTATATCCTACATGATCAGTGACTCTATTGACGATGGTTTAGTTTTTAGAGCAATAGCCATTGATATATCTAAAGCATTTGATAGGGTTTAGCATAAAAGTCTACTTCACAAGATTCCCAGCTACAAGAGTACTGATAATGTCCCCTGAAACATAAAATCCTTTATTTCCAATTTGATTATTCAAGTAGCCGTTCATGGGTAGACATTCGAAGTTCCCAGTATTAACGCTGGCGTATATCTACGAACTATCCTTGGATCAACTGTCTTTTTGATCTTAGTCAACGATCGCCCTTATTGCATTCTAGGATCTTTCATCTATGCAGACGATACTACCATCAATAGTAGCACTTCACAGGCAAGCAATGACCAGGATCTTTCTGATTCACACTTCTCTGAACAAGAGCGTGTTGTAGAACGGGGATTAATAGCTAGTTACCTTTAATGCATCAAAAACAAAAGTTCATTCTTCTCCACTATATTACTTCAGATCACCACATCGCCAATTGAAATGAAAGTCTCTCATCTTGAGAAGGCAACTTTTTGGACTGACGTTCATCCCTGACTTTAAATAGAAACTTTACATCAGATCTGTTGCCAAAATCTCTAAAAAAAAATGGTGAGATCATTCTACCGCTCCAGTAAGTATCACACTCTCAACGCTATCCTCTACCTGTGCAAAAATCAAATACTACCTAGAATGCTGTCACATCTTTGTAGTAACCAAAGAATAACCTCTGCTGCCTTGAAGGCTACAACACCGCATTCAGAATTTAGTAAGTTGTCGCCTCTTCGCCACCGACAACAGTTTATTTCTCACAGAAGAGGTGTTTAGACTTAAGCTCTATTTTATCGTTACTTTCATTGTAGATAATCGACTGAGCTTCAATCTATGCCTCAATTTAATACGTTTTGTCAATCTACAACAACTGTCAAATTGCCCATACTTACTATTCGTACCTAAAACTGCACGTAAATTATATGAACATGTATTCTCTCCTAGAATTGTAACTCTGTAAAACAAGTTTCGTGGAGCTGATTCCCAGTGGATTATAACGTTCTTGTTTTAAAGTTACGTGCATGTAAATAAGGTTTTGTAGACTCGTCCTTGCTAAGCCCGACTCAAGTTCCACCATAAAGCGTTATTAATGACTTATCTTACAAACGGTTTACACTTACAAACTCTGTTCGTTGAGTGGCTTTCTGTCGTCGATAAGATGTGAGTTTCACATAAAAATGTTGACGATCCTCATAAGTCACAGAAATGAATCTGCAATTTAATTGGTCATATCATTTCCACTCTCTGCTGCCTCTCACTCACAGACAGTAAAAAAAAACAAGACGTGAAGGTTTGTAGAACTCTCTTCTGTTAAATATTTTCATCATACATATAGCGTTCGATATTTCAAGATTAAAACTAATATGCATCTCCTGTCTTGTGACCATTTTATTTTTATTAGTAATGTTTGTTTTTGTTGCAAATGGACGTTAGAATAAAACATTATTATTGAGGGATGTTCTATAAACGTCGTGGATTGAGTGTCGTGTAACTAAATATCCATTACGGCTTCTTCAGTATCTGAACCATGAGTTACCGTGTTGCAGTCTATTTACGTTTCGTGATCGTCTTAGTGTGTTCCGTGCGTGTGTGTCTGCTTTCAACATACCTCATCAACTTTTCAACTGCATGGTTGGTCTTTTGGTCAACCTGGGATTACACCTGTCCTTGGATGGAAACTGGATACGGTGGACAACTTCATTTCAACTTTGGTTTGTAACATTTTTTTTTATTTGTAAGATTTTTTTATTATTACACAGAAGAATGAGTAGTAGTTATCGTTTTTTTTTTTTGGACGGTTATTTCTAGTCTCCATTTTAAGACACGTCAAGTCCCTTCCCAGTGAGAGGAGAACGACCTGCTAAACCACCCGCTGCGTTTGACGTCCTTTTTCAATTTCTCTATTTTCTCAGCAAACTGGAACACGTGATA
The DNA here is from genome assembly GCF_053919585.1 of Euprymna scolopes. Taxonomy (NCBI): domain Eukaryota; kingdom Metazoa; phylum Mollusca; class Cephalopoda; order Sepiida; family Sepiolidae; genus Euprymna; species Euprymna scolopes. The sequence goes on from NC_136509.1 coordinate 75,757,335, forward strand.
ACTGACACGTACTTACACTCAGCTGATCAGAGGCTTCCGGTGCACTTGTCCAGTTTACACCTTGACATGTTTATCAAAACACAGCTTCACATCTCATATCTTGCTCACCACGCCAGTTAGATAGATAGATAGATAAATAGATATATATATAAATATACATATAACCAGATACAAAGACAGATGGATAACTAAATCGATAAGTAAATAGATAACAGCTAATTTCCTTTCTGTTACACAACTATATAACAAGAACAGAATTATTCGAAACTCCCATCGATCCTGCTATTGGCAATTTATGTACTTACTTTTGAAGAACAAAAACATCATCTCCTGTCTTTGTAATTATTCGTACGCTTCTTACATCACATGGTTTCACCCACTGTCCGGAGCGTTTTCTATATAATATGTTTTGCTACCATTTCTTGCGGCCTAACATTCTCGTACTTTATCCTTTTATTTTTATTACTAATTTGTTTTATTGTATAAAAAATATTTGGATAGAATTATTAGAAGAACGTGTCGTACCTGCTCCCGACCTTCTGTTTACGAATTTTTTTTCATGCCTGAATACGGATAATTTGAGGTCGTAGCTATCTGCAGCTAATTAAATTTAATTAAACTTCACTTTGTAAAGATTTTAAATATTTGTTTTCAATAGTTTACAATACTAAAACAGAAATAAATGTTTTAAAAAATTATTTTCCAAATATATTACATATGAACCAATTCATGTCAATAATCCTTAACTTTCCTTACTTTTTGTCTGTTATTTCTGTTATTTAATCTCTTTTCTTTCCTTCATTATTTTAGTCAGGTTTTTACATTGCTGTTCATACATTTTTCTTTGATTGACATTTTTTATCTATTCCCTTTGATTTCCCATGCATTTTTTTTACATGGGGTCACCACTTATCAAGGCCCCGAGGCCACTCAGGGATAAGGGTTATCGCGTGTACAGTAATCAATGAGATAGTATTGTAAATCATTAGTATTGGGGGTTTTGATAGAGTGTCTTACATAAGGGGGCGGTTTGTCAGGAGTTTGTTTATGTTGGACTTGAAGACGTCCAAGTTATAATCAGGTGGGGAACAGGCAAGCGGCAGAGAGTTCCACTGGTGTGCATTTCTAAGAAAGAAGTTTTGTTCATGGAATCCACGTTTGGATTTAGACACAGATAAAGAGTGAGGAAAATTATTGACAGTAGTTTCAGCCAGACGGGTATTTCTCGTGAACGATTGGCGAGGGGGGTACGAGGGATTGGAGCTCAGACGAGCACCTGCCATGGACATAACGATAAAACAAAGACAGGCTCGCAATGTCTCTTCTGTGGGAGTAAACCAAGTAAATTTTCTTTTCATTTTCTTTTTTTTCTGGCGCCATTTTCTCTTTTTTTCTTTATATATTTCGTTATTTTACTATCTATAACTTTTTTTCGTTTTTTTTTTGTCATTCATATCTTTGCTTCCTACTTTATTTTCGTTTTTCTTTCTATCGTTTTGACTTTTTATTTATCTTATTCTGGAACTATTTAGCCTCTGCTGTATTATTGAAATAATCACAGGCTCTTTTTCTTTTACCATCACTGTTACCCCCCCTCTCTCTCTCTCGCTCTCGTGCACTCTTTAACATCCATTCTTTCTTCCTCTCTCACACTATTTCATGCATGCCACATCTCTCTGTATCAAAACACTGTTAATAATTTAAAGATATAAAAACCCTGAAGCTTAACTTTTCCAAAATTACTGGATTCATCATTAAATGATCACAAAGTATTTGATACGTCGTAAAACTAAACAGCCAATCAAAGCACCAAGATATATATATATATATATATATATATATATATATATATGTATATATACATATGTGTGTATATATACATATATATGTGTGTGTGTATATATACATATATATACTAACTAGCTCTACCTACGTATTGATCACTTTTGAAGTAAATACTTAAAGTTTACGCATAAATCTATACTTTCGTACATTAATTTTATGTGAGTAAATGAAGTAGTTATATATATATATATATATATATATATATATATATATATTCAACCCACTATAAATGATATTGTATTAGAGAAAAGCAGTAACGTTCTAAAATGTCTTGAGTAGTTCGTAATAGACGAACTTGGTTAACAGTGTCAACGAACTAGCTGATTTAATACTCGAATTTTTTATCGACCTTGATATTTTTTAATCTGCTTTTCATCGATTCTATATATTTTAACTTATCGTCAATGAACGCAGTTTAATGTATATTTCAGTTTTCACTTTTACTTCTCATTTTCGCTCTTTTGCACTTTTACTTCGACACCTGAAGCTGATTCGTGGGCGAATCGAAAGCGCTCGCGACAGCAACAATTTTGGAACGTCTTAATACTTTTGATTTTGATATAAAATAGATTATACGGAAAATCGAAAAATGGAAAAAAGAAATATAAACACACTGTCTCCGTTGTATTTAATAATATTTGCTTGAATGATAAAAAGCTGCCTAAATATACTAATTTCAAATATTCAGCAAGACAACTGAACCAAACATCATGGATAAATATTAGAAAAGTATAAGTTGAAGCATTAAAGCGTTCTCGAATATTAGTGGATTCGGTAGTAAATAATCTGAAAAGGTGTGATATGCTGTAAAGAAAGAAAATTAAAAGAAAAGCAAAATTCATATGCTGAAACTTCTATACCTATGGTCCGTTATTTATATACTTCCATTCTTTCTAGGATCACTCGGATCCTCTCTCTCTCTCTCTCTCTCTCTCTCTCTCTCTCTCTCTCTCTCTCTCTCTCTCAGAGCTGTTCCCACACCATTGCATGGCTCTCTTAATATCTCCTTCTCCTTTTACTCTGTTCTCACCAATCTGTTGTTAGAGTCTTCGATAGTTTTATTTCGATTGTATTTCCTACATGTTTTTTTTTTTAAATTATATACCTTTATTTCTATCGTTTTTCCCTTCTTACCATGTTCTGACATTCTTCCTTTCTGTCTTTCCTTATTGTATTTTAAACTTTCCTCTCTCTCCCCCCCTCTATCTCTCTATTCTTCTCTTTGTTTCTTAAACATCTACATCTCTTTCTTTTCCTTTTTCTTTTTTTTTCCTGTCGTTATCTAATTATGTAAACGCTCTATCTTGTGCTATATTCAAATCGCAACATTTATCTTCTCTGACTGTCCCTCTTACACACTTTCTTTCTCGAACTCATTTTCTCTTACATCCGCGCTCTTTTTCTCGCTTTCTCTCCAGAGATTCACTAATCTCTTCAGTTTCTTTGTATTTTCCTATCACATATAACTAAATTGCCTACAAAAGGCATGCTACAGCCTGAGTTACAACAGAGGCGAGTTGTGATTGTAGCCAGTGGTAATCCAATTTGTAGGTCCTTATTGTGCTGTAACAATATGTCAACACTGATTAGAGAGGTGGCGATAAAGAGTATGGAATGCCCTACGGGCTATAATGTAAATGGATAGGAATAATGGCAAGCATATCGGGATATTAGATGTGAACACAGCGAGAGGTAAAGTGCTGGTCGGGAGGTAGTGAGCATGTGTCACTTGGGTTAAAGAAAAAGCTGCAGGCAAGGGAAAGCAATTCTCAAACAAATGCCGACCTCAAATTTCGCATTTTATTGCGTTGGGGTAGTACGTTTAACAAGTGATACAAAAAAGCTAATTGGCAAATTGGTCCATTTTGGATTATTATTAGAGCATATATATATATATATATATATATATATATATGTGTGTGTGTGTGTGTGTGTGTGTTTGTGTGTGCGTGTGTATGTGTGTTCGCGCACGCGTGTGTGTGTTTATTTATATGTGTATATAGGTATATACATTATGCAAATATGATTAGCCACACAAAAACTAAGTTTATTTCCTACTATTACAAAGGCCTACTCATATATTGAGCTCTGCTAAACAAATACTCCAAATATACAAAATATATTATATAACACTAGCCTGGGTGTCCGACGTTGCCCCGATGTTTTGAGGTGTGTGTTAAGCAAAGAAAAAGAGTGGTAGTAAGAAGCAGGCTCGAACCCGTACCGCGATTGAGGAAGAGAATTTGAAAAAAGTGACGTCTTTTCTGTTACGTTCACCGCTAAAACAGAAGTGGCGAAGGTTTAAATAAAGGCTAGTCAATCGAAAAGAGGTGATGACTGTCGAAAATATCGGGGAAAAATGACCCCCCTTGTAGAAAAGTGCCCAATTGAGGATAAAAAAATTAATGGTTTTAGCCAATATTTCGATATTTGTCGACAAAAGTATCGCGCTTCAAAAGGATATCGATCACGTAAAAATCTGTCGAAAGTTTTAGGAAAACATACAAACATACATACATACATAAATACATTTAAAAAGACAGGTGAGATTTATATTATAGACTAGCTTGGGTGCCCGACGTTGCCTGGGTGTTTGGAGGTGAGTGTTGAGTAAAAAAAAGTGGTAGTAGGCAGGCAGGCTCGAACCCGTATCGCGATTGAGGAGAAGAACGTAAAAAAAAGTGAGGTCTTTGCCGTTTCGTCCATCGCCAAAACAGAATGGGCGAAGGTTTAAATTAAGGCTAGTCACTCGAAAAGAGATGATGACTTTCGAAAATATTAGCAAAAGGCGACCCCCTCCCTGTAGAAAAGTGCCCAGTTGATAGTTAAGGAATTAACGTTTTTAAACAATTTTTCGGTATTTGTAGTCCGAATGGTCCAGCTTCAAAACAGTACCGATATCGTGAAAACTCGTATCCCCTGTCGAAAGTTTTGGGCAGACATTCAAACATACATACAAATATACATTTAAACAGACGGATTTATATTATAGTTTATATTAAACAGAGATTAATATTATAGAAGATTACAATATTAATATACATGAATATAAAAGCACTTATACATATTTAAGTATGATTGGATTTGGTAAGACGAGCATGACTATCGCAGAGAGGTAAATAGTATGAAGCATTTCTTACATAATGGATGAACTCAGTTGAAGAGGAAATAATAAGCAAAGAGCGAGCTGCATTATTGAGAGGTCAGGGACCAATACATTACCACAGGCGAAACATAGAAACTAACTTTACCCGTTTTCCATCACGCTTCTTAACTCAATACTCAGTTTCTTAACATTTATCTCTCTTATCTTTATAATCGTAATTCGCCACTCTGTGTTAAAGCTCATGACTCCTCCATTGAAGAGATGTCTTATGTGCCCGTAAAATTGATCACGACTACGATGATAAATTAGGGTTCCATCGACGGTGTGTATTAGAAAATTCATACCTCAGACAACGCTACCTTTTTCACTATGCAAAGGTTTTAAGTACGACATTAAATGCTAAGTTTTGGCAAAAGTTAGGCTAAATAAAATTGTTGCTTAAACGGCAAATATATCAATAGCAGCCTAAATTGTGATATGTTATCCAAAATAAATTGAATATTTACTTCATATTATGTTTCAAGTATGGCACTAATTCGAGGAAATATATTTTCTAATTTAAATAACAAACAAATAAGATATTCGATATATTCTCAAACCGTCAGCTTTGAATAATCGCCGGGCTTTAATAGTTTTATTTGCCTTTAAATAGCAATGTGCAGTAAGTATAAGTTAAACTTAGATATGGTAGACATTATCACAACTTCCTTTGGCAAGCGTTTCCTGGAAGTAGGAACACGGACAAAAATGCTACTTTTTTCTGTTGTATGCTAAAATGACTTATGTATGTTTTCTTGCATATGACGCGAAGACCATGGTTAGGATTTGGAAAGAAAACTCCTCTGAAAGTAAATGTATATTTTCTTTGATAACGCCGTTTGCCAGAATCAGGTCGAATCATATACTTCACTGCTCAAGAGAGGGCAGATTCTGTCAGTTAAGTCGTCCACTGTAGCTAAGCGTGGAGAAACCTATCACCATCTTTGTTACAAATCGCTAAACACGCTCCAGGTGTGCGATATCTTGTTGCGGACAGGGATTTGTTGCTTGGACTTCATACTCAGAAAATGGGCTAAGTATGTAAAACGACACCCAACACACGTGGTACGTCGTTCGGAGACGCAGAACCGAATCCTGTAAAAGTCTCATTTTTCTCTTTCTGATTTTCTATGCCGTGACTAGTTATGTTCTTAAAATCCAACGGTATCATCTACGCACACAGTGCGTAAACAAAAAGAGTATGATAGACGATATATTGTCAAAAATAAAATCTAATGTTTACGGTATGATCATTATCATTTTAATCATAATCATGATCATCATATCTTATCATACTAGTACTGCATTCATTGTGGGACATCAAGGGTATAGCGAATCAAATCTTGGTCAGTGCTTGACCATTTATTTCTTTTTATTTATTTATTTATTTTTACATAGAAATCGTCACTTATCAAGGCCTAGAGATGACTCGAGGATAAGTGTTTAGAGTGTACAGTAGTCAATTGGACAATATAGTAATCGTTAATAATGGAAATTTGATAAAGTTGTTAACTTAAGTGGAACGGCTCATCACAAACTTGTTTACGTAGGACTTGAAGACAATCAGATTATAGTCAGTTGGAAAGCAGGAAAACGGAAGAGAGTTCCACAGCCGTGCAGTTCTAAGAAAGAAGTTTTGTTCATGGAATCTACATTAAGGTTTCGGCACGGGTAAAAGGTGGGGGAATTATTGATAGTGTTTTTAGCAAACGGGTGTTTCTTGTAATAGTTTGGCGAGGGGGGGCATAGATTGTAGCTCGGTGGAGGTCTTGCCATGAAAATTACGATAGAGCAAAGACAAATTCGCAACATCTCTTCTGTGAGACAGGGGGTGAAGGGGAGAGAAAAGGATATCTCCTACGAGGCTACGAAGTCTATTTTGAAGTCTATCAAGGTGGGACAAGTCCTTTCATGCAGCTCCTTCCAAGATTTGGCAACAGTACCCCAGCCTTTGAGTAACTGTCTCTTATATAGATAGAGAATTGCATAAGCAGTGAGATATCTAGTGGATCTATAGAAGGATCCCACCATTTTTCTAGCGGCCTTGGCAAGAGATTTGGCGTCAGTGTTCTATTCAGATCAGGAGTAAAGGTCAAGCCAAGTAGCTTGTCATACATGAGGCCTCCTCCAGACGAGAGCCATTCATTTAAATTGATGCCAGATGGGGCTAAGAGCGTTGATGATGCAAATATAAAAGCTTCATTACAAGTAACCCATCACTCCTTTCCCCATTGTACCACGTGCTCAGAGGAGAGAGAATCGGAGAGAACTTGGTCATTTACAATCTTAGATGTGCTACCATAGATACATAAATATCTACGAATGATGTAGGGATGTAATTTGGAAGATCATTCATGTGGATCAGGAAGAGAGTTGAGCCGAGGATGGACCCCTGTGTAACTCGAGCATTAATACTGTGAGCTTCCGATTTTTGCCCATCAACTACCACTCTGATTAACCTATCAGTGAGAAATGACTTAATAATTGAGAAGACATTTCCAGCTATACCATAGCTGGAGATCTTGTGAAGTAAACCTCGACGCCATACCCTATCAAAGGCCTTTGATATGTCAAGAGCAATTGCCCTAGAAAGGTTTCCTCCATCGAGGGATTCGTTGAAATCAAGACGGAATTTCCTGGCAAAGCAGTACAACAGAACTACCGTATTAGCCGATGGAATGATAGGAATGTGTTGGACTCTTTGGACTACTGTTTTTATCTTAAGTGTCATTTTCGCAAGGTTTCGTTCGAGGCCCTTGCAAGAACCGTGGCGCACTAGTTAAAGTTCTTGAAAATTCAATTGTAAATAGGTTCCTGAAGGGTCAATATTTAATTTTCGGTGTAAGCGACCGGAAAATATAATTGCAAATTACTTATAACGTCTATCCAGTCATGGCTGATGGAATGCTTTCCTGTGGAGTAAATAAAAAAGTGCCGCTGTAGATTCTGTTCAAATTCATGTATTCTACAGAAACATTCCCGTGTTCAACAAGATACACTTGAAGAAGGTCAGAAGTTACATCGGGCAAAACCTTGTAAAAATCCCACTCAAGATGAGAACAGTAGGCCGATGAACCCAAATAATATTAATAAGAAAAAACAATCTAAAACTCCAAAATCAGGAAACTCGAAACGCTCAACCACTTCAATCAAAACGGATATGTTTCATATATAGTTGATGTTGCTAGTTTGTTTGTGTGCTCGATTATTGAGTATAAATCATTCCTATCATACCATCGGCGAATGCGGTAGTTCTGTTGTACTGCTTTTCCAGGAAATTCCGTCTTGATTTCACTCTACCTCTTAGTCAGATATAGGCTTGTTTCTGTCTTTTTTTTGTTTACACAGTGATCATCACTTATCAAGGCACGGAAGCCACTCAGGGATAAGGGTTATTGCAAGTACATTACGTTAGTGAGGAGATTTTATGAAGTTTTAATTAGGGGGGCGGTTCATTAGGAATTTGTTAACATTAGACTTGAAGACATCCAAGTTGTAGTCCGGAGGGAAGCAGGCAGACGGAACAGAGTTCCACAGGCGTGCAGTTATAAGAAAGAAGCTTTGCTCATGAAATCCGCGTTTTGATTTAGGCACAGATATAGAGTGGGAAAAATTTTTCACAGTGGATTCAGCTAGACGGGTGTTTTTCGTGAAAGATTGGCGAGGGGGGACCAGGGATTGGGGTTCAGACGAGCACCTGCCATGAAAATAACGATAAAACAAGGATAGGCTCGCAACGTCTCTTCTGTGGGAGAGGGGTTGCAGGGTAGAGAAAAGGGCATCCCCCACTAAACCACGAAGTCTATTTTGTACTCTGTCAAGGCATGATAGGCTGTTTTTGGCAGCTCCTGCCCAGATATGGCAACAGTATTCCATCCTTGGCCGTACTTGGCTTTTATATAGTTATAGTTTTCAGTTTGTGTTTCTGGATACTTACATGGCGATCCTTCGAGTGTGGGTAGGTGCCATACCAGTAAATTCTTACAGGTTATATCATTGCCATTTTTTTGTATTAAGTATGCATAAGGATACTGTTCTATTCTCATGTATATAAGACGAACATGTCCTTTATTCAAGATTTTCTCATTGCTCCTTTCGAAGGAATCGCTATATCTGTGTTATTAAATTATCTGGGATCATATCGTGCTGTCGTTGCTGTCAGAGTAGAACGACTCTCATTTAGAAATTGATAATGCTCACTTAGAAGGACCAGCGCAAAATAAGTGGCTCTTAAAATAAACTAGCCTGGGTTCCCGGCGTTGCTCGGGTGTTTGGAGGTGTGTGTTTAGTACACCCCCCCCCAAAAAAAAGTGGTGGTATGCAGGCAGGCTTGAAGCCGTACCGCGAAGGAAGAAAGAACGTAAAAAAGGTTACGTTTTTGCTGTTGCGTCCATTGCAAAACCGGAAATGGCGAAGGTTTACATTAAGGCTAGTCAATCGAAATGAGGCGATGACTTTCGAAACTATCGACGAAAAAAGCAACCCCTCCTTGTATAAAAGTACTCAGTTGAAGATGAAAGATTTTGTTTAGCTGATTTTTTTTATATTTGTCATCCGAACTGTCGAGCCTCAAATCGATACCAATCTCGTGAAAATTCGACGCCTCCGTCGAAAATATAGGTGGATATAAAAACGTACATAAATACACTTAAACAGACACGTGAGATTTATTCGTCGCCTCTCTCGAAAATATAGGTGGATATAAAACGTATATAAACCCACTTAAACAGACACGTGAGATTTATATCATAGATGACATCTATATGGTCGATCATTAAGCGTATTTTTTTTCTGTAATCCAACCATATTTAATCGAAAAAGACGTTAGTCGACGTCTTACTTCTCGAATAACTTTCACTAATGACTATCCAACGGTTGTAAGTAAATTGGGGGAAGATGTCATCACCAGGTAAAATATTGATGATATCTCCCCTTTTTGTTTTCAAATGTATTATGGAAGACTTATTTTAAAATTATTTTCTAATTACAAGATTTGTTTGGGGACCTGGCGATAGCATGAACATATTAGAACGTTGAACGATCTCCCTACACGTTTAACAGTGTTTATATATGCATATATATATATATATATATATATATATATATATATATATATATATTATTTATTATATCAGATTCAAATAAATATTGAGTATTTTTAGAATACGTTATTGTGTGTTTTATTAGTTTTACAAATATGTGTTCAATTACTTCAACAAAACAATATTAAAATTGTCAGAAATCTAATTCACACTTGGCGGAAAGAATTATCTCTGATTGCAAGACCACGACGAACAAATTACAGAGTATTAATAAAGTTAGCACAAGGTATAGCGCATAGTACATTTTTCTTAATGACAACGAATTGGACTTCCTTAGCAAACCCTCGAATAGATTACTTCAAAGATTTAAGAAAGTTATTGTTCTAAAAATATTAAAAATTAACGTAAATGTCAATATTACAACACATGTTAAAATTGCAAATTCCTTAACTCATGTAAATGATTATATAAACCCTAAAAAGGAAAATTAAAATACTATTTTTTCACCCACGTTTTACCCAAAATCTATTGTCAAAAATATCTCTAAATATGTTAATAAAATGATTAGCATTTACTCCTCGAACATTTTCGCAAAATTTACTCCTCGAACATTTTCACAAAATCTTTTACAATGAACCTCTGAGAGAAAATTGGTTAAGGAAACATCCAAATTAACAACAATGTATCGGTACATTTAAATAATGTACTTAAATTGAAAGAAGAAACACTATTTGGTTTACACTCCCTTTTGTTTAAAATTAATATTGGGGAATATTCCCTAACGTAAATAAGATACATTTTCATCCTCATGTTGTCATCAATAAAATATTAATAAAAAATGCCCATTATATTAAATTATGTTGTCATCAATAAAATATTAATAAAAAAATGCCCATTATATTAAATTATGTTGTCATCAATAAAATATTAATAAAAAAATGGCCATTATATTAAATTATGTTGTCATCAATAAAATATTAATAAAAAATGCCCATTATATTAAATTATGTTGTCATCAATAAAATATTGATAAAAAATGCCCATTATATTAACTTATGTTGTCATCAATAAAATATTAATAAAAAATGCCCATTATATTAAATTGTGTTGTCATCAATAAAATATTAATAAAAAAATGGCCATTATATTAAATTATATGTGCCCCACTTTTTAATACGATATTTTTATAATGAAAATAAAAGTGTATCCTACTATTTCCTTTTAATAAAAAGCATACATTTTGCCTTTTTTGTCTTTTGTTTTCCATTTAAACAACTTGAGCCACTGCAACGCGTGGCCGGATATATCTAGTATTTAATAATTTCGTTGTAGTAAGAACAGCTCAAAAACTAGCGTGTATGTGAGTACCAAAATCAATAAGAACAGTTTAATAGAAAAAATTATATGATTAATCGGTCATATGCGGTAGAACGTTTACGTTACACTCGAACGTTGTCTTTATATTTCAATCACTCGGACCGGCATGTTGTCTGATACTTCGACGCAAAGGAACATTTTCTCTCTCGCTGCTCACGGTTGAAGTACATCCGATCGTTCGTATATTCGACCACGTTGTCTTTTTTCTTTTCCTGTTTCTCTGCTTCTTCTTTTGGTTACTTTAGTACGTGAAAACTTGCCAATTTGTATACTGCTTTAACGATTATTTTTAATCAGATTTTTCGCTAGCAAGTTATCCTACGCTGCTGCAGATTTTTTCACACACGCCCATACACGCGATATTACAATAGGAAACTGCTCCGTTACTGCTGGACTTACTATATTTTTTTTTACTTACTATGTAAACTGCGATTACATGCTTTCGTTAGCATACACGCGGATGTTCGCAATGCCATATTTCTTTAGCTAAGGGTTTTGTGTGAACGATCGAACCAGATTTAACAAACAAATTAATAATTGTGGCTTGAGTTGTTCTTTGAAACAACATCTTCACTGGAATTACTATTTCGACTTCACTCCTTATCGCCTTCTGCGCACCTTCTGGGATCCTTCACTTCCCTTTTTTAAAGAAACATTTAGATTCTATTTCGTTACGTTTGTACACTGCTATAAAATTTTATACTCAAGGATATTATAAACATAAGAATTTTAAATGTATAAGTTCATCTGTACTCTGTTTTTAAATACATTCATACAACGTGTTCATGAATCTAAAATATTTAGTTATCAATGTGTCATTATGGTATACATCTCTGGGGTAGACTGATTCCTCACAAATCAAAGCCAAATAAAATGTGCAGATGCTGTAAAACACGGCGACGTTAATCTATAGAAGTGCCACGTGATTGACGATGACAGTAAATGTGTCTTTCTTCGAAGTTAATTCTCCTTGTGTTGTATCAATTTTTAATTCCATCGGGAGGTCAGCACTGAAGACAATTGTTAGATCGATTAAATGAAAGTGGGGTGTATATTACATCTATATTATTTTCGCTTTGTTTGTTGAATTGTTCTATACATGAAACCATATTCTTTCTCGATGTCGTTTTATTTTAAGAACATCTCTAATTAATAATTTAGTAACCAAACGATATCATTTTAAGTTTCAACGTGTTTATTCCAAGTTTTTTTTACTTCGTTCGAATAAACAGCATATATTTTCTTTTTATGGTTTCTATCCATGTACCCAGTCTAAGGAACATCTTCTGAAGATTTATTGTCGGTGTGTAAATTTATATTAATTCATTCTTTTCACGCCTCAAAATCAAACAAACAAAGCTTAATTGAATTTATTATTATCCTACAAATCTTATAAATATCGAACCAATAAGTTGAAATAAAAGCTAACGTTTGTTTTAAAAATTCTCACCCCCTATCATCCTCTGCACGTCGCCCCAAATTAAATCATACATCTCAAAAGCCCCGTTGATATATACTATCTATATTAACAAATTCCTGAAAACAGTGCAAGAGATTCTCTCTTTCTAAATACATTAGCACCTGCCCCGCTAAAATAAATTTTAAAATGTTTTAAATTTCAGACAAATGACAATAAACCATTTTTTTAATCACTTGGTAAAGCATATACTATAGTTACATTTCTAAATAATAAATAGGAGAATTTAAAGATTTTTGGTAATTGTTTCTTTTTCCGTTGCAAATCGATATTTTAAAACAACATATATTCACTCATTAAATATTTTCCGGTCGATATAAATGGTTCTTGCCGATGTAAATGTCATGTGTAAAGTAAAACTAATATTTTGGAAATATTTATTATTAATAAAAATTACCTTTGACATTACATTTGCTAAGGAGCTTATAAATTTATCGCTTAGATAGGAAATAGTTAAGGAGAATATAAAAAAAATGGAATAAAATTACCCACCAAATTCTCTTAGGAAATCTTTAGTTAATAGTTCTGTCTCAGGATGAGTATTTCTATGATAGCAGATAACTCTCTTTCTTTTGACTAGATATTTTTATCGGGTTAACTTGGGTGGGAGTATTGTTGAAAATATACCTGATTCTTTCATAATTTGATCGACAAATTTATAAATTAAACATAGTGATATATGTAAGTAATAACACTATGCAGAAACTAAATTACAATGGTTAAAAGCGGCAGTTCTACAAACTGAGTAAATTTTTGCACCGACATAATATTAAAAAATAAAATGAAATTAATACGTAGAAAGAGTAATGTTTGAAGGCTAAGACAATGCAGTTTTGTAGAATAGCACCGCAGGTGCCAGAAGGCAATGGATTAAACAGAATAATGCCATTACTGAGTAATTTCAATAATTTAAAATTACAAATATCTATTTACAAACAGAATGTGTCGCACCGCTATTGTTATATGGTGTAAAGGTTTTCAAGTTTATATCTGGTTTTCAAGAGGTAGACAAATATGTGAAATCATTCGGTGGAGTTTTTTTTTTATCTTTACGCCGGATATCGAAAATTAGGTATATTAGTTACGCAGTTAAACGCGTTTGTATATATGTTAAATTATGTATGATATTGGGCGGAATTAGTGTTATTGTAAAAGAAATATATAAAACTTTGTATGGATAACTATATTTTTATGTGATATAATTGTTCGCTTATAAATATTTAATCTTTCTGTCCATATGGTTTAAAAGCTGGGCCTAAAGAAAAAAAACGTATAAAATTAATTAAATAAAAACAACAGGAAATAATGCAATAATCAATACAAAATATAAATAAAAAACAGGTATGAACCGTTAATTTATATTAATGTATTATTGCGTGAGATATTTCTAACAGACAGAGTATTTTTTTTTAAATATTTAGTGGCTTTTACTTCTGTGTATTGTAAAATAAAATATCCGAATGACTGACAAGATATGTGAAACTTCCATGGATTATTATCTCTTCCGTTTTCTAGTTCCTGCGCTTCGGGTGACTTAGAAAATGACAGATGTGTTTTGTTTTCGGGAGAGAATCGACTGAATTATACACGGCATTGAAAGAATGGGTTAATTTTCTTAACATAACCCCTTATATATTCCTTTTGTCAAACAATAAATTGTTAATTCGAATATATGTGTCTATATATTGTTTTTTCAGAATTTAAAATTTAACAACCACACTTATATATATATATATATATATATATATATATATATATATATATATATATATATATATATATGTATTAGGGTGGGTCGATTTTTCACTGTTTTTTTTTAAATCAACTCGCCTAGCCCCAGGAAAGTTGTGTAGTAGTATACTTAATACTTATACAAAACTTATTATTTTCAATATTTAAACCCAAAAATGTTATTTTGTTGCATTAAAATAAAATGAATAAGGTAAAACAGATAAAAGATAACTAGAATTAAAAAATTGACCCCCTCACCCATTAGCACTGACAGCTCCAACATTCGTTTTTTTTCTTAACTTCCTTAATGAAATTGGAACAGTGATAATATTTTAAAATATTGAAAGAACAGATGATTGTTTTTTTTTTATAAAAAAAGAAAATTATGTGAATCCTCTTGATTAACATATTGCATCAAATTGCTGTATATAAGATGCCTTAGAAGCGAATGCAAGCCTCATTTGACGACACAACACCTTTGCAATTATATGCTTGTGTCTTGCTTCAAACCCATACACTGATTCAGAAGCTTCGGTTGTTAATTTAACTGCCTTTCAACACTTTGTGAATGTGAGGATAAATCTGGCGATTTCAACTTAATTCCATTCATCAGTGAATTCAAAAGTTCATCTTCAGAAA
Source organism: Euprymna scolopes (assembly GCF_053919585.1). Classification (NCBI taxonomy): domain Eukaryota; kingdom Metazoa; phylum Mollusca; class Cephalopoda; order Sepiida; family Sepiolidae; genus Euprymna; species Euprymna scolopes. Next base: position 75,772,591 of record NC_136509.1, read on the forward strand.
ATGTTTCTGTAAATGCCGGTTCACAAACTCCACTCTGTGAAAGGTCAATTAATTCAGACCAATGATTGGCATTAAAGTTGATTTGTGGTTTTTTTTTAAATCTTTTTTTGGACCGGCTCCTCTTTTCTGAAAAAATAGAAAAATTACTTTATTGAGTTAACTTAAAATTGTAAGCTTGTCTATTTTGATGTTTATAATGAAATGCAAACATAAATTTAAAATGACTTGATAAATCGACAAGAACAATTTAATTAATATTATATGTATGAATTGTTACTTACTTTATTGACAAAATTTTTTTGCTTCTTCTCTCACTTCTAGCTCATCTGATTTTACCATAGCATACAATATATTTTCAGGGAGCAAAGCCAAAGCATTATGCTGTAAATTTTTTAATGTAATATGCTGAATTTCAGGTGGCTGTTTTTTTATCCTATTGATCATATTAAAAATATACAGTTGCTGGTTATGGAACTTATTATCTCGTTTTATTTCAAACCAGCTAACTGCAAATACTTCAACTATAAATTTAATAAGGCTGTTGAGTTTGTCAGACATTTCTTGAGGATAGGCCCCTCGTGTCCATAAACACATTAGTCTGATGGCCAAAGTTAACCATCTTGCCTGATGTATACGCCCAATTTTCCAAGCAGCAAATTTAGGATCAACTTTTCCTTTAGAAATGCCAAGTGCATATTCGAATAAAAGTCTCTGGTCAGAGGTTAGTTCATTTATTTCCTCAGCCGTAAAACAAATATCCAGAGGAAAACCAACCGGTGTAAATATTACTTGGGGTAAATGATTATAATCATTACTACATAATTTTCCTAGAGGACCAGCGAAAGTTGTAGGGCTTTTTGTGATTCCATCTATATGTTTAAAAAGAGCTCTAAATGGAAGTTCATTTTGGTGCAAAGAACAACCTATGGTGTGTCTGTAGTTTTTTCTCAACAAGTGCTACAAGTCCAGCCTCACAACCTGTATTTGTATTCGTGTTGTCTACTAAAATAGTTTTAATTGTAGATTCACTGTTGTATTGGTCCCTTTGCTTTTTTAAATATTTTCTCTCCATTTGGCCCCAAAATCTCTTTATACAACAATGTATTTTTATCATTTCTCCAATCAACCCCAATACAAACAAGGTTATCAACGATTTCACCGTGTCTTTCATGGGCATTTTCTTTCATTCTTGCCTTTTGTCTATCTATTTTACATTTATCAATGATAATATCTTTTATATCGACATTAGATTTGAGAAGGCTTATAGCCTCTAAATCTAAAATCAACGCATTAGCAAGGCTGGCTCCAAGGTTGGAAGAAATATCACCCCTGATTAATTCCATAGTATATCGAGGGATTTTGATAAGACTGTAAGGACCTGTGGGATGTCTCTCTGGCTCAAAGTATTCAACGTCTGTTGAATCACTATTAGGACTGGAGTGGGAAAGGACAGCATCCTCATCATCAGATGTTGGCACGTCATTAGATGATGAACATAATCTCTTTTGTTGTTCTAATCTTTCTGTTTGCTTTTTACATTTTTTTATGTCAGCTTTGTCGATTGGACCAAGCTGGAATGTACCCTTGGGTTCAGTTTTAGCTCTCTGATCTTTTAAATATCCCCTCTCTTCCACTGGAACCTGAAATATAAAATGTTATATTATTTACAAACAAATGAATATCAAAATATTATTTCATATGAAAAAGTGTTTAAACATTAAATGCAAGCAATCCATTTAATTTAAAATTTACATGACTTTGTTAATCAAACATACTTAAAGAAATAAAACAGAAAATAATCTTACCTTCTTTTCCAAAGGACAGGTACAAAGTATGTGCTTAGTCTGGCAATGTTCCTTGTTGCACTTAACATTTTTGTCATCACAGCTTGAAAGGGGTAGTTTGCATGTACAAGAAGCAATGTCAAACAGCGTATCCAGCTTTTCCTGGAAAAATTTTTCTTGGAATGCTGATAAAGATTTTCTTTTTATCTGTTTTGCTTTCTGGAAACATAAGATCTTCACTTTATTCACAATAGACTTTTCATTTATTAGAGGTAAACGAGGGGTAACTACATTCCAAATGCCAATTATGTCCTTTGCTATTATTTTAGAAATATCTACCTCTGTTAAGTCTGGATATGTATTTAAAAGGAAATAGCTGTATTGGATGACTTGCCGAAAAATGGGTGGTTCTGTTTTATCTAATGGGGCAGGTGGACCTGGAAATTTTCTTGCATCTTTACTGCGAGTACAAATTGTTGTGCGTCTTTTTCCAACCATTTTTATTGAAATATCTTAAAAGAAAATATATTGTAGTAGGATATCAGACATTATACACATTTACTGAATATTCTTAATATTAATTAAAATTGAACATAATGAAGTAACATAAAATCCAACCATCTTATTTATTTTTGTGCGATTTATTTGGCAAATGGTGAGAAAATAGTAAAATAAATAAATTTATTTATTTAAAATAATTAAGTATTTTTAGTAATGAAAACTACATTTTCTTAAAATATACAGAATAAATCTGTAAAATTTTTATAATAAATAAGAAACAATAAATTTTAAATAAATATTTACAGCCTCTAATTTTACTTACCACGAGGTTAAACTTAGACAAGGTCAGTTTTTCATATAGGAAAAAGCTGAAACACCATTGGAGAAAAAAAAATTAAAATTGCCTTAGTCTAGAAAGATTTCCTTTTCACTGACTAACGTCAGAACTTTGGATTTTAAACAATGAAAAACAACTTTTAAATAAAAAAAATACAATCTCTTTTTTTAATTAATTAAGTCAGCAATATTAACTTATAATAAAATTGCATTGTGTCCCATATAGGGGGTAATTTCGTGGTGGAGTTGCCTACTTTCGGTTTGTCTTCCCACGAGGTTAAACATTGAAAATATACGGAAAAAAAATTAAAACAGAAATATTTAAAAAATTTCTTAAAAATAATTAAGTCTATTTAATTTTTTTTTAAATACATGTAATTAGAATGTTGTGAAACTTATATATACACAGAAAACTGAATGAATCCACGTGGAAATCACTGTGAATGTAAACAACAATTATTAATGAAAAAAAGTGTTTTTATTTACTTACGTTTTCAGTTAAATGACTTGAAAACCAAACGAAAACTCTCTCTATTTTTACTTGAAAACAACTTACAAGTTTTTATTAAATATGCATATAAAAATATTAATTTAAAAATGAAATGTATTGAAAGGTTTTACACGTGTTTGAACGGCAATATTTAGACGTAATATAAACAATATACAAGGGAAAAAATTCCGTATCGCGAGAATTTCACTGTTTTCTTAAATTGGAATTTGTATTTTAAAATATATATTTTATAGTATATCATTTTTTTTATTAACTATTATTCTATTTTTAGAAGACGAGCATGAATATTTCTTATAAAAAATATAGTTTTACATCTAAATACTGCATTTATTTGTTTTAATGTCTAGTCTAAATTTTACCGGCTGACATCGTTTGATAACACCGTTATCGTAGTAGAATCGTAAATTATTTCCTCATTTAAAATCATGTCCTCAAATAAAAACACACATTAAGGGAAAAAGATATCATGTGGTCTTGGTCATGTTTTCTGGTAAATTGCAACTTTCCCAACCCTCGGCCTGTTACTATTCCAAAATCGACCTACCCTAATATATATATATATATATATATATATATATATATATATATATATATATATATATATATGATATTTTCGCGAAATCAAGAAAACTAAATATAAAATGAGAACATAATATAGTGTATTTCTTTATGCCTAACAAGTGTCTCGTAACCATTGGACGAGTAAAATATTATAATTTTTTTAAATATTCAAAAATAGCTGTTTTTTCGGCGGCGAAATATATTTATTTTATATATATGCATACATTTATAATCCCTATTTGATGGGATTACGCAGTTGGACTCATCTTCTTCCCCACATTTTATATTTTTCTTATGTTTTTATTGTTTTTTGTAATAGCCTCAAAATTGATTACTTAAACGACTTTCGTATTTCTATTTTTATATAAATCTTCAACAATTCCATATTTTGTTTTCAAGTAACCTTTTAATGTTTTATTTCTAAATTTTTATAATTATTTTTCCAGTCTACTTATTTTATTAATATATTCCCCCATATTAATCTACACTTTCAAATTCTAGTTTTAATAATATATTTAACTATGCTTCTCTCAATCCGAAATAATTTCGTATAAAATATTATTTAAAATATTAAAATATTTTCCAACTTATACTGTTTATGTCAATAACTACAGTTTTAACTTCAAATTATTTCGTCTCATCATTATATAACTAATATATTTTTATTTTTATTTCTTACTATCCAATAAGCATTCACAATTCCGTTAACTTGTAAGGGAGATAACTATGCTTACCCATTTTTTCTAATCATCATTTATCGGGATAAACGAAACCATCAACGAGTTAATGTTTTTTCTTCACACATAATTGCTTCAGAAGAAATTATAATAAAACGTTTTATTTAAATAATATTAATAAAAATTGATCTCCGTCCCTTACAGTGTATGTTAATAATTTAAGTTTAAAATTTAACTTAATGAGTCTAATCACTGTCTACGTATTATATTTTTATTATTTACCGCTAATATCCAATACACACACACACACATATATATATATATATATATATATATATATATATATATATATATATATATATATATATAAAATACATAAACTCCGACCATACAGAATTAAAATGGAGGCGGAGAGACCTGAGAGAACGATATTTCGCCCGTCTTATGCGGGCTTTCTAAATAGAGATGGGCATTGCCTATCTAGGCTAGGTCTCTCGACCTCCACATATATATATATATATATATATATATATATATATATATATATATATATATATATATATATATATATATTTGTGTTTCTGCACTAGTTCATTTTCGGTCCTATGGCTTAAAGCAGCGTCTATAACTAATGTTGCACGCTAAGATGGTAAATGTGCTCAGTGGAAAAACTTTCATATCAGAGAGCCGATGAGATAATGCATTTTTATTTTATATCAACCATGAGGTTTGCCGTCGGCTTCCAATCATCTCCACCGACCTTCCTCAAACCACGGCTTCTGTCTCTGCCTGCCATTTTCCGCCCAACTTGCGGTCGACGAAGCCTCCGCCATCATCAATCAAGGCAGTCATTTTATCCTATAGTCTTGCACGGGCGTCACCTGGACAAAGTTACTAACGTTAGCGTGTCCGTCGATAGGAGCGAAATAAGTGCATACATTTGGTGATTCGTCGGGAAAAGTCCCTTCTAGACTGATGGTGTTTAGGACAGCGTTGTTAAAAAGCATATGGGAAAGGTTACAGGGAAAGCGTGTTTAAATCAGAAGGATGAAAGATGCAACATTGAATAGAAAGAAAGAGGGGAGGTCATTGAACATATAAACAGCGAAAACTAGAGAGGATACCCCACGTTGCCCGGGATTAAATGACGATCAACGAATGCCTCATGCTCCAATATTTTTATTGTCATCAAAGTCGGTAAAATCGCCCATTTTTAAATGAAAGCGATTGATTGCCTGCTCTAGATAGGGACCTATCGGGGTACACCTGGATGAAGCTTCATTCCTCAGTGATTTAGTCCACAATACATTTTAGTCTACATTGCGCTATAGTGCACCTACTGTTGATTTTATAAAATTATATTTCATTGGCTTGACTCCAAATCGAAAATGCAAAGATAAGTATCATTCTTCTATTGTGGTCTAAGCAGTAATATTTATTTCGAACTCTCCCCTGTCATATCAAAGAACCCAATGCTGATTATATACGCCTGGCCTTATTGCTTTTTCGTTAATAATAGCTTTAATATAACTTCGAAATAAAAAAGTCAAGTATTATGGTGCAGTTGGCTTTAAACAGAACCATTCATTTAAAACACGCCTCTCTCATATCAAATAATATATGGTTTATTTTCTATCGGGCCTGTCGGCTTGTGTGGTAATAAAACTTCTCAAATGCACTTGCAATGGTAAGCTGTATAAGGTGTTAACTTTGGTCAAAATGGCCTGTTTCTTCTTTTATGTTTTTGATTATCGATCATCGATACTTATCGACGACATTTCGATAAAGAACCTGCCTATGAACACTGCCAGACAGATAATGTACCTTCATGTGAAATTTTGTAAAAATCGACACAGCCGTTTTCGTGTCCAGAGAGAACGAACTCTCACACTCACTGACACACACACACACACACACACACACACACACATTTCTTGTAATATTATAATAGAGATAGAGATAGTGTTGCCAAGAATGGACGAGTTTTGCATGAAAAGGGAAAATAGCAATTGAATCCTGAAGTTAAAAATAACTGATAAAAATCAAATAGACAATGATTAACAAAGCAAACATATAAATTCTATTTGAAACAATGTAGGACTTCGGATTCTGGTCCCATAAACCCCTCTAAAACATTCGTATTTGTACACTTTACGGGTCGTGTTGAAATAATAACGTCATTTTTAAACCTATTCTTAAAATAGTGAGAAAGACGTTGTTAACTATTTTCTATGTTCACCTTAAAATATAATGGAATGCAGATTAGTTAGCAATTGACTGGTTAAATAAAAGTGACAATAGAAATGCAACTACTATATATATATTATGCATTCAATAAACACGGAGGATTATGCAGGTATTATAAAAGTAAATTTATTTGCGTGTGGTTACAGTTTTTTGTTGTGTATTTGTATTTGTCACCACTTTTCTCTTCTTACAGAATCGCCAAAAATAAAGATAACATTTCTCTATCGCTATCTATCTATCTATCTATCTATCTATCTATCTATCTGTCTATCTATTCTTATTATATATTCATATGTGTGTCCATTCGCTATAGACTCTTTAACAGCGAGCCCATTTTTTTTTAATTTCACATTTTTTTGTATGTTGAGATCTATGAAGTCTATGCTCTAATGTTTTGCTTTTTTCCTTTGATAAGGGGTTCCGTTATTCTAACCGACTGAGCTACCTTCACCGAAGAATGCTAAGGAGGGTTGCAAGGTTGTTTTTGCAGACCAACGTGTCCTTCCAATAAAATGCAGGATCATCCGTTTCAATTATCAGCCCTTGTTTCACGGTTTCCTTTCGTAGGAGGAAGATAAGTAACGTCATCAACCGGATGTTTTCCTTCGTCTCCAAGCAAACGGTGTCTAGTCTATTTTGGATACGGCTCTTCCCTCTTTACTGGCCATGTGTAGTTCTAGAAGGTCCACTCTCCCAGGGTTTTACTTCTATCTTTAAGAAAGGGTATGTTTCTTGCTAATCGTTTGTAGGCGTTTCTATCGAACATTACCGACGAGGCTACGGAAGTATTTTTGCCGGAAACAGATTAGCTAAACCCAAGTGTAGGGGAAGACGCTACTCAGTTCTCGGGATTGCTCCACTCGCTCTTGATTCTTATCTTATAATAATATGTGTAAGTAAGCGGGGTTATCAAGTATCATTTCGAGGTCCTTGGTGTAACTCGGATCATAAACATATGCTCTCACCATTATGTAAAAATTGCCGGGTAAGTAGGACTAAAATTGGATATGATAAACGAACGTAAACAATAAAGCGTTTGATTGAATAGCTGTAAAAAAGAATGTACGATTTTATTACTTATATTTATTTTTAAAAAATGATGCCTTAAACACCTCAGGTAAGAGTAAACAAAAATACATTTATTAGAAAGAGTAAGAGAGAATGCAAGACTGGGAATAATTTGGTTGATCATATTGGGAAGGGTTCCATTAGCGTAATATGCGATGCTTTCTGTGTAAACAAATTTAGCTTAAGCATATAGATAATGTAAAAACATTGTTAATTCACTATCCGCATAGCAGACGCTGTATAGCATAACGGTCAAAAGCTCTGATTGTCGTTTGGGCGATCAAGTTCCGATCCTAGTGTTGTGTTGCAGGGTGTTCATACTGGGTACATATATCACGAGGATCATATAACGGGTCATGTTATACAGCGGCTCAGAACAGATGGTGATAATGACACTTATATACTGTTTACATCAAGAACGACGACTGTGACAATACTTGGAGGGTTCTGCAGAGATATGATACAAGTTTATAACACAGAGGAGGGGAAGACACATTTCACTTATGATGGAGCATGGGGACACATGAAACTTGGAAAAGTTTACACAAAGTTCGTTATAGATTAGGATAAACACATTTAACTTTTTGTTGTAAGGAATGATGAGACGAACAGTTACAAACATATTTGATTTTTTATTCAGTCGATCGATCGGTGACGTCAGGAATTCAAACTTTGATTTACATGGTCTATTTTTTCTCTCTTCGCTTGTAAGGGGCTCTCCTCTCCAACTGAATCTAACTCATCAACTGACAGTTCTTGACTGATCAACTCACCAATTCATAAACTGAGACTTACTGCGAACCCTTAGATTCCTATATCGAGAAATCGCCTTTTTTATCATGCCAGAAGTGTGTTTTCAAGCCTTACGTGGCTTTACATATGTTTATCTAAACACACTTGTGGCAAACAAAAGAATCCTCAATTCTAACATCTAACCTATTTATAAAGAATATATTTTTAATTTACATTGACCATTCTTTTAACGGGCATATTTAATATTCAGATTTCTAAAAAAAAAAAAAATGGACAATCGACTCTTTTTTTTCCGATATAAACAATCTTTAATTATTTCTAATAGAATTAACAACAGACTTCATCTCTAACATTCCCTTCTCCATTATCTTTAACACTTGCCTACAAGGTTCGATTCTAGCTTTATTTGAATATCATTTTCACTTATCTAGTATGTCTTCTAATTACATAAGAATGGAACAGCCTTTCATGTAACACTAGCCCGAGGTAGTTTCTTGATTAACCGCACTGATCAGCTGTGATACAGCTAAGTTCTGTATGTTTATGACTATATGTATGAAAGAAAAAGAAAGAGTGACAAAAACCGATAGGAAAACACGCCATCCGAATAGGAATAAAACTTTCAAGGTAGAATAAAATGAAACGAGAAAGAAATAAGAGAGAATATATAGAAAGTGTACCAGCCCCCTCATCTTATTCTTTCATCAAAGGGGAAACAATCAAGAAAACAAATAAAGAAAAAACGAAGAGTGCCTGTGTGTAAGATTCGTTTTTCTGGCGTACTGAAGAAAACATCGGTCCGTCGTTTAAAAATCCGAGCAAAGGGGACATGTAATAGGCTATGCTGATTCTATCCAGCTTCCATTTAGGTCTGTCTACCCCAGACAGAAGCTGAAATAAAATAGTAAAAGGGACCAATAATAGGTCCATTTTTTAGCATTTGAAACCGACAGTACTGATGATTTTCTGATCTTCTGTAAAATATATATGCATATATATATACATATATATCTACACACACAGTGTAACCCGAATATAAGAGACCAGAATATAAGAAAACCGGAAATGAGAGAGATTTTTTTTTCAAACTAGAGCCTGTGTTAATGTACAGGGTAACCCGGATATGAGATATTCGCAGAGAGTCCCTTATATCCGGGCTATACTATATATATATATATATATATATATATATATATATATATATATATATATATATATATATATATATATAAGTGTGTGCCTATTTCTATTCTATGGAGGCCAGGCGCGAACGCAGGCGCCACAATTTTCTTATACCATCCCTATGTAAGTTGAAACACACTTATCAAAGTATTATTATGTACATATATATCAAAAACACTTGTAAACGTTTTTTTTTTTACTTTTTAATGTTTTTTTTTATTTTCATACTTTGTGGACCAGGCGCGTACACAGACCCCACAATTATAATGACTCATCATTATGCTAGATCAAAAATACCCATTGCTGTGTCTCGATACGTCTTCTATCATTATATGGGATCAGTTTTCTATAATAGTAAACCATATAGGAGCCTATTCGTGACCAGACACACACACAGACATTCAGCTTTATATGATTTTATATATATATATATATATATATATATATACATATACACACACATTACGCACTTATTTTTGAATAATGGGATGAAAGAAAGAAAATAAACTGGAACAGTGAGAGAAAGAGAGAGAGAGAGCAAGAGAGAGAGAGTGCGTGTCTGTGTATTTGAAAGGTTTGTGGTTGTAACGTACTTCCATTTTCATCTCATTTTGTCTCAAGGTGAAGACTTCAAACTGATGCTGATGCACGCGAAGAAGAGATTGGCGAGCGACTTTTATAAGGGTGGGTGGCTGTTAGTGCTCGGCTTCGGAATGGAGGGGTGAGGTGTTTTGGAAATTGCATTTCTGGTTGATAGTCGACAATTCCAGTGTTCCCCCAGCTCGCACTCTATGTCTATGACATTTTGACAGACGCAATACATTTTAAATGACATCGTTGCCCGTCCATCTTTCCGCCCGAAAACAATGGCGTTGAACGAATTGCATCTCCGCTGAATCCAGCGTGTTTGCTTTTGACCGCTTTTATTCACTGTTCCACGGTCAATGGCGTTGGGCAAACTCCGACCCACGCACCTAACAAAACCTTTCAAAGACTCAATCACAACAACAATAATATTCACTTCTCTTTGGATTCGCACAACGTTATAGTACTTTTAGTCGTACCAATGATACCCAAGTACACAGTTATGAATCAAAAGCGAACATAATAATTGTAGAATAGATGCACTAGTTTAGTACAACACCCCGTTCATCTAGGATCATGCACTTTGTATATTCTAATTCAATGCAAAAGATGCATTGATCTAGTCACATCATTTCTGGTAATAATAAGGGTTGAGGTATTTTTGTACCTAAGAATATTTATAAACACACACACACAACCCCCCCATATATATATATATATATATTATATATATAAATATATATATGCATGTATATATATATATAGAGAGAGTGAGAGCTAGATGGATTGATTAATTAAGTTTGTCCTTTTCTAAAACCCTGTTAACGCGATATTTTTACTTTATATATATATATATATATATATATATATATTATATATATATATATATATATATATATATATATATGAATAAAAAAGAATGCGAAAAGTATAAAAGCTTATAACTTTTCTTTATTCGTTTTTAATTGGTGACGTGCAGGACTACAAAATAATAATATTATGAAAAAAAAATAAAAAATAATAATATTATGAAAAAAAAATTTTTAAAAACTTTTTTTCATATAATATATATATATATATATACACATATATATTATGCGATTGATCTCTCTATATGTATAGCAACATATATATATATATATATATATATATACATATATATATAGAGAGAGAGAGAGATGGATATATATCTCCTGAAATAATTCAATTCTAACACTATTTATATATATATATATAAAGATAGGTATCGAGTAAATAACATGCATTTTACGATTCATTAATTGGTTGGTTGCAGTATTAATAGAATGTTAATGTTAGTATTAAGATATAATAACTATATTGATACTGGTATATACAGTCTTACTACATGTTAACCAAGCAGTATCAAACACAAGGCACTGTTTAGGCGATATTGTACGTTTTATATTTTTGATTCTCTTAATGCTATATTTAAAACAAATAAATGTAAACCAAAAGTGTCATAAATAATCTTTCGTTTGACCATCTGATTTCATATATTAAACATTGTCGAAAACAATAAGAATAACAACGAATGGTACATACTAAAGTACGATAAATATCGAAAGAGGGAAAAGTCCTATTTTTTCAAAGTTACCATTTTTACAGAAACTTTAACATCACAAGTGACATACAGAAGTTTATCACCGCACAAACAAATGTGTCTGGCATATAAAATCAGCAGTAAGGTCTTTGTTAAGACAGTGGCGCGTTCTAAATGAATGAGTTGTGTTTAAATGAGGCCGATTTGATTGAAAATGGCCGATTTCATCAATTTCGATGTCAATAAAAATATGGGGGTGTAAAACATTCGGTAATAATCATTCAACTCGGGCAACATCGGGTCTCCTTACGAGTATATATATATATATATATATATATATATATATATATATATATATATATATATATATATAGAAGGAAGAGAAGGAGACAGAACGTTAAGGAGGGAGAGATAGAACAATTTTCGAAACTGAAAATGATCTAATCGTTCAGAAATTAAGCCAAGCGGATATATTACCCAGAATTTAGATCACAAATTTGACAATAACACTGATGGGCGAATACCAAAATAATCAATAAAGATAAACAACAGTTGTATTATGACAATACAGGCGATTCCCCTATATCTTTCCTCCTACTCGTTCAAATTCGAAATGCAATAAATACACACATGAAACGATAGCTGTAAGTTATATCTATATTCCCTGATGCACTTCAAAAAATCATTTGATGTCTATTGATAGTTCTTTTTTCTGTTACAACAAATGAAAAAAATCGCTTGTTAGTGTGTTGTTTTGTATGAGGCTAACGCTCCGAGGTAAACACGTCAGCCATTCTTTGCTATATTTCTATTTATATAACGTTAGATATTCGTTATAACGTTAGATAATCATTTATTTATTGAGGCCTATTATACTCATCTTCTAGTTGTTGTTTTACGACGTTTAGAACACCTTTCCTCTAGCCTTCGCCAGGTCGTTACCGCGACAGGATAGGAATTCCGAGTCTCTGTACTCTCAGCAATTACTGCATTCACTAGTGTTTGTCGTCTCACCTCGTTTTGGCCAACAAAGCCACTGGCCAGCTTTGGGTAGGATTGAAACCGCTACCTTCAGACAATGCTCATTATAACCGTAGATATTCAACATCTTTATCCACTGTGGCACGGGCCCCGAAGAGCGGTCCATGTTGACTTTTTGGACATATAAATCCACGTTATTTATTATCTGATCTTTGATTGTCGTATCCGTAGTATATTATTTATTAATTAATGTTTATTTAGATAAGTATTATTTATTCATTTATTTATTGCGGACTATTATCCTCATATTTCTTGGTTGTTGTTTTAACGGCGTTTCGGCCAACTATTCCTTTAGGGTTCGTCAAGTGGTTACCGCGACCAGATAGGAACTCCAAATCTTCTAACTGCGTTCTCAACAATTACTGGAATTCCATAGTTGTCGGCTGAAGGCGTTATAAAACAGCGACTAAAAGATGAAGATGATAGTTTGCAATAAATAATAACTTCATAATACTCATCGCAATTAAGCATTCCAATTAATTAAATAATATAAACGTTCGATATGTTTACATGCTTATATATTTCTATATATAGGATTAATTCCTAAACCGATTAATGTTAATGCTGACAGATGAGCCTGTCTGACATAAACTGCACCAAAGCTTAATATTTGCATTTGTCCCTTACTTTCCAAAACTCAACAATGCTCTAAAAAGCCAAAAGCAAAACAAATATGTTTCTCTACAAAACAACCAAACACAAAAACATTAATAAACCTTTGAAATACAAACAACCTAAAGAAATAACTTTTACAAGAATGACCGATTCGGCATTAAAAGTGTTGATATGTATAATACACAAACCAAACTAAACACCATAAACACATATTTTAATATGTAAAACACTAGAACTGCGAAATCTAACGCTGGGGTTTAGAAATACCTTTGATTAATTATTTACAAAATATTTTTACGAAAATGCTCGATATGCCATAAAAGAAAACATGAAGGTCCAGCACCATGGATAAATCTTTGAAGATGTAAACAACTGTAGGACTAACAAACTTTCACAAAAATGATCGTATTCAGAATAAAATTACCTACAAATAATTCAGGTGCCGGGAACAAACAGCGAGACGAAACACATGAATTTTATCTGAAGATATAAAGAACAAAAAAGTTGAAAATTTTACCAAAATATCCGGATTCGACATTAAACAGCCCGAAAATGTATGAGTTACAGTAAAACAAAATTACTAACACATGATTATTAATTTAAACAAACTGTAAGACTATGTGTGAGTAATGTGGTCTGTATTTAGTTTAGTTAAGCTTTATGAAAGGGCTAACGAAGAGAGTTTTTCACAAAAAACTGATATAATTGATAAAAAAAATAAACATGGTTTATCTATGAATTACATCATAAATATCACCGGACTTTGGAGTATTTTACAGAGATTATCCAGTGAGTATATACCTCTTAAGCTAGATTTGATTGATTTAATTTCTTCTTAAGATCTTTTGAACTAAAACTTCAGAGATTTAAATAAAAATAACTGAATTATGTTGTAGAGTACGATTGAAATTGTAATAAAGATTTTAGACATGAGGTTTACAGGCATTATGTATTTTTCTTAATTGTCGTTCGGAAAATGAGGTTTACTTCTCCTGTGATGAGTGATCTTTTGGCAGGAGGGGAGATCCAAAAGCAATGCCTCCTATTTTTATTCTGTATGAAAGAATCAGAGGTATTGCAAATTGCATTGCTATGATGTATTCATGACCTGAAAGTTTCATATATCTGTTGCAGATACTGACTAAGTGAAATACTAAATAAAAGACCCCGACTTTCATAAACCTTCGTCTGAAACAGATGTGCGTCTTTGAACTTGTGGCAAAATTGCACTGACTATAATTGTGTCTCGGCAAAAAAAAAAAAAAAAAAAAAAAAATCCGTTGCATCAAAGGTCGCTCGTTATAATGGTATCATACTCATTTCTGTTGCTCTTGCACTTTTTGTGGGGAACAGTAGGATTTAGATTTCGAACGAGCATCGTATATAAATATAGAGTTACATTTGTTTATATTTGCATATTTCTCTGTGTAAGATTTAATCCTAAATTTATTAACGTATTACGTATTCTAGAAGTGAACTGCAAGATGTAAGGGTGGGTAATGGGGGATGTATTTAGTTAAGTTGAGTTTTATGCAATGAGATTAAAGAGAAATTTCAATGACTTTCAAAAAATTCAAATACCTTGTATATTTCTGAACTTCAAACATTCACAAAGAATTAGGAAATATTCACTAAATTTCAGATTCAGTTGAGTATCTTAAACAATTTTAGTTCATAAAACCTGGAATTTATAAGTTCACGGATTGAATAGAATTTCCAAAAGAGAAAATACGGATGATAATTAAAATAGTCAATGATTATTATTACCAAAGGCAATAAATGTTGCATTCCGATTACCTGTATATATTTGTGAAACCAAGTGATTTAAACCCGTTTTCTTTATATTTTTCTTATATTTATAACATTGTATACCAGTAAGTTTTAATATGATGCCGAATTTTACACAATCTACAAATTTAAACCTCGCTGTGAAAAAGAATATTATACAGAAAATACAGTTAATATGCATATAAAAATACATTTCATTTACGGACCCTCAGTGATAGTTATAAGTTTTATCTTTATTTAGTTTTATTTAGTCATAAGTGTATAAATTTACATCACTGGACTTTTAAATCAAATAAAACCGACCGCCATGTTGAATCCATTCGGTTAAGAAGGCTATTAATTCTAGGATTAAAAAATATTTAAAAAGACTTTATAATAATAAGTAACAAAAAGCAGTAGTAGAAAGCGTAAGCATTATTAGCTTTAGTAACACTTATTTGCAGAATGTTACTTATTTTATCCCCCTATTCGCTGTTGAAGATTCGACAAAATCGCATAAAGTCAGAAGATTTCGGAATTGCATTAATTAAAAAAACATACATTAATGGAACTACATCATGCGAAGTGCAATTTCTTTTCATGGCGCTCGTAGGTCTTGAATTTTGCAAATTTCTAGAAGTAAGAAATCATGAAAATATATTTTTATTTAAATTAAAATAAGAATTCTAATCACAAGGTTTAGTTTCAATGGATCTTCATATCTATCTTCGTAAAGGAATGTTTCTATCTTAGTTAATGTATTTTACTAGTACAAGTATTGTAATATATATATATATATATATATATATTATATATATATATATATTAAAGTAAAATATCGCGGTAACATATATATATATATATATATATATATATATATATATATATATATATATATATATATATGACATAGAAAGTACACAGATGCATATCTGTGTTCCATTTCCGTAATGAATAAAAACATTAAAATATGAACTATCCAGTTGGTGTTTAAAAGTATATGTCTCTATTACATGCGAGATTTTTAAAGAATTTTATAACAGTGGTGTACAAGTATTATGGAAATTAATTTTGCCATTCTGGGTTTATTTTTTTAATCTACTTTCCCTCTCTTTACTTCTCTCATCCTTTTTTTCTATCTCTCTTTCTATTCTATTTATATATATATATATATATATATATATATATATACATACACACACACATATATAAATATATATATATATATATATATATATTGTTTTGTTGATTTTTAGCGTTAATGAAATATTCGGTATTAGCGTCTCCCACATAAGAGACCAAGGAATCAACAACAACAAAATACCTTAAAAAATGTGATAAAAATCGCTAATAATATTAGCAGAGGCATGTATAGAATATCAATATATCCATTCGACTACAAAACCTATAGTTTGAGGTTCGAGCCCTAACTAAATCAGGCTTCGCTGAGGAGCTGTAGAACAGCGAGGCATGGGTACGTAAAGTACTATTTTAAGGAAATTAAATAAATTATACATACACACACACACATATATGTATATATATATATGTATAAATATACTCATATATATGTATGTGTATATGTACATATATACTCATATATATCTATGTATGTATATACATGTGTATGTATGTAACTTATCATTAATTCATCTGCTACATTTAATAACTCTTGCTGATAATTTAAGTCTTAGTAATAACTTGTATATTCCAGTTGACCACGTTTTTGCTTTAGATTATGGCGCCATTTAAATGTCTGGATAATTTTTACATTGCTTTTCTTAGCTTAAAGTTAACTCAATCACCATTCAATTTTTTCCTTCTTCTTCTTCAGTCATTCTTCCGAAATCAGTTCAGCCTTGACAGTCGTTTGAAATTCTTTTTTCTACGCACATCTTATCTTTCTTTTAATAATATTATTTCAACGCATTTCCTTTTCCTTGAACCCGTTTGTGAATTATTCCACGGATTTCAGCCTTCTGGATTACTTTGAACCATCTTCCAATTATGCGATTTCCTTGGATTTTACTTGTAGAAATGGAAATTTAACCAACTTTCTTGGATTTGGGATTTTTGGATTTTACCGTTATTGGGTAATTTAATCTTTCACCAGACTATCCATTCGCGTGAAATCACCGTTTTCCTCGCCGTATTCCCTCTGCTTCACTATTTGTTTCCAAGTAAGATCTATGACTTACTTGTAATTTCATTAATTACTTTTGCAAGCAAAATCCGATCCCGCATTTTGCTAAATCCTACCCTCTTATGAGACGAAAAGTATTTCTTGGAACCTGTGCGGATTAAGGACTATCAACTTATTTTGTGCTGCCCTTTTAAAATTAACTGTTTTAACACTTTTTCAAAGTGTTTTTTTTAACATGTTTTATAAACTAATTTCCCTTATATTTATATATATATATATATATATTATATATATGTATATATATATACATATATGTATGTATATATATATATATATATATATATATATATGCTAGCAAGTTGTAAAATATGTTAAAGTATTAATTTTTAATTTATGCATAATCCGTACTTTAATGATAGAATTCTCTATTTTTCATATTGTATCCAATGTATTGTAGCATTTGAAAGTTTTCAAATATCAAATTCGTACTATCCGCAAGAATCAAAGCAAAAACATTTAGCTCTCCATCAGTAGTCACCACCATATGACCTAAAATCAAACTTGATAGCTATTGAACGTAAAAATGTATATTTGTGCATGCGGAGAGGATTAGTATAATTCGTGTTTAGTCAGACAGTTTACTATTTTCCCAATTTGGCATCTTAGCAGATATTTTTACAAAGCAAAATCCAAATAAAATTCTTCCAGAGATCCAAATCCCCTACATACCAGGGTTCAAGTCTATAGACGAATAAATAAAGATCTGTTTATTAGAGGGCCGCACGCATATATATATATATATATATATATATATATATATAAATGATATAAAAGAAATAGGTCACAGATTAGATATCAAGTTAATTGTCCTGTCAGATATTACATTGAGGCAATAATTATCAGGATGATCCTAGCGAAAACCGGTAAAAGCTCAGTATATACAAATATATGTGCTGAAAAACAAAATATTTGTTTATTCATAGCTGAAAATTTTACTTATTACATTTAATTTTTCCTGATGATAATGACCATTATTGAAAATCCATGGATTAAGAAATATATAAAATTTCTCCATATATTCCTTGTTTCAAACAATACATTCTTAATTTAAATATATTTGTATATATTTTAATCTACAGAATTTTATTTATCATTAAACCTATATATAAATATATATATATATATATATATGTATACATATATATAATTATATATATTTATATGTATATTATATATGTTAATAGCATTTTATTAGAAGTTATATGATTTTTTGTATCAATTTTAGTATTATATTAACAATATCCAATACGTGAATATATCAATGTTTTCATTTATGAACTTATGGAAATATATATGCACTTAAACTACTCAGAAATGCCCGGCTTTAATCTTCGAAAGTATTCAATTGTCTTACAAGCAGTAAACGCGAAAAATTCTGCGTGACTTCATTTCCATGTATATTTTTATTACTTACCACATTATATATATATATATATATATATATATATATGTATATATATACACATGTATATATATATATATATATATATATATATATGTATATACAGTTATTTCATAAGACTACCTCTGTGTTTCAAAACACGCCATATTTAACATCTGCCTATTGCTGCGCATGTTTCCGTGCATAATATTCGCCATTGCGTCGCCATATAAAGAAAGCAGATTCCAGAATGTATGTCTATAAATATGGCGTGCAGAGAACTGCGAAATCTAACGCTGGGGTTTAGAAATACCTTTGATTACGTATTTATTTCAGAACATGTTAGCCTTCGGCGGTTGACCTTTTCCACCCCGTTCTTTAACTTTTATGTCAGCAGGTATTCAAACATTTCGTAAAGAGGAGATAATTCAAGAAAATGAGCATGAAATAAATAGGATGGAGGGGAAGGTAGAAGTTGTAATCTTTCTGGCCAGATACAAGTAAAAAAATGGAAGAAAAAATTATAAATTTAAATTATATATATATATATATATATATATATATATATATTATGTTCAGTGTTATTATTAATAGTAGTTACAGTAGTAATAGTTTATGTATGCATGCATGCTATTAGATGATCATTCAGTAATAAAATGGGAAAAAAACTTTTCAATATTAAATTCACCAACTCTGAATACGTGCATGGGGCTTATTAGTAAGCATAAACGTACGGGGGTCGTCTAAAACGGAAGACCTCCTAGTTTTGGTAAGTTTACATTGAAAACGTTACATATGTACGAAGTCAAGAGTGTTACCATTGAAAGGAGCAATCATTTTTGCTCCAGAATATATTTTTCTGCAGTTTTCTAGTATTCTGTACGCAGTTTTGCCAGTTTTTTTTGTGCCTCAATCGTAAACGTAGAGAGCACACTTTAAACTCATATCTGTGACAACAGAATATTCGATTCATTATTTTGACTCTCGAGTATATATCAGTTAATATTTTATATGTTTTTATATCAAGTGATGTGGTTCTCGGTTGATTAACTGAGTTCAACTGTGTCGGATATATACTCGAGAGTTTAAACAATGAAAAGAATATGCTATTGTAATAACCTTAAGGATAACACAAGAATTGTCAAAAAAAACAATTATTGAAAAAAACACACCTCTATACACGAAACACTAAAAAATAAATATATTTTTATCCATTGCGTGTCTATACATGAAGTCTTTTTCTTATAATCTTATCTTCTCATCTTCTTCTTCTTCTTCTATATAAATGAAACAGTGCATGTATGTGTGTGTAAATATCTAACAGGTAAACTGTTAAACTACTGGTCACATAACACTGAAATTTTCAGGAAATAATATTCATGCACCCCGGATGGTTTATAGCTTTAGTATAACTGTGCTGACACCAACTGCATCAGCACAGTAAACATTCAACAGAATTCAGTAAGTGTTGATTCAATTCTTTTTTCAAAGAGTAAGTCAATGCCGTATCCCTGTTCCTGGGGTTGCTTTCGTAGCTTCTTGAACTGTCAGATACGTTGAAACTTAGAGATCACGAATGCCTGTGTTCAGGCATCATAACAATTCAAGTTGCAGTCACTTTGGATTCATTCGATGAAAGATAAAATAGGAGAAATTACATTTAGAACGTCACTCGCATATTTGTAGTAGTCAGGCTATAAAGAGGCGGCCGCGTTTCATTTACACATGTCAGAATCGAGAACTAAGTTCGACGAGCCCATGTTCGTTTAGTTGTTGTTTCACGGCGTTTTGGCCTACTATTTCTCTGGTCTTCGTCAGGTGGTAATAGCCGCGACGGGATAGGAACTCCGAATCTCCTAACTGCATCTTCAGCAATTACTGTCTTCCATAATTGTTGCCGTCGCATCGAAACGTCGTGAGACGACAAAAAAAACTATGGTAGCTGCTGAGGATACAGTTATAACATTCAGAGTTCCTATTCCTTTGCGGTTATTACCACCTGACGAAGTCCAGAAACATAGTACACCGTAAACTTGCGAAACAACAACTAAAAAGATGAGAATAATAGTCCGCAATAAAATAAATTAATAAATTATACTCATCTCAATAATGAACTCCAAGTAAATAATATATATACCATTCGATACCAACCCGAGCATGGAAGATAAGATAATAAATAAACGTGGATTTATAAGACCAAAATATGCAATCCGTTGTGCAGTGGATAGATACGTTGAATCTCTACGGTTCCAGGTGAGCGTTCTCTGCAGATAGCGGTTTCAATCCTACCCAAAGGCGGCCAAAGACTTACTTGGCCAAAACATGGCGAAACGACAACAATTATGGAAGGCAGTAATTGATGAGGATGCAGTTCGGAGATTCGGAGTTCCTATCTCATCGTGGTTACCACCATCTTACGAAGGCGTGAGGAATAGTTGGTCGAAACGCCGTGAAACAACTTAAAAGATGAGAATAATTTATTAATATAAAAGTTGAGAATATATATATATATATATATATATATATATATATGTGTGTGTATATATATATATGATTGAGGACTTGCCATATATATATATATATATATATATATATATGTATATATGTATATATATATATATGTATATATATATATATATATATATATATATACACATGACGAATAAGCTACAAATACATTTTTGTCGTGTTCTATCGTCGTGATGGTTATTCAGGATATTGCATGAACACAATATTGCTACGTGTTTTTCTACGTTTCCGTGGTAAGTTAGCTAGTCCCCAAAGCAGATCCTTTGTTATATTTACACACTAATTTATCGTAGCAAATAAGCGCGCATTTATCAGACAAATATACTGGAAAACGAAAAACTTCGAGTAAAAACAGCATCAGCTTACTAGAAGATCAAGGAAAGTGGGCGATCGCCGATCTAAGCATCGAAATTATTATGGCAAGCCACCACATGTATAAGCTTTGACGACCTAATGTAGACTTTATGCGATCGAGTAATTAGCTATCCTATGTGTAAAGAGCCCCTAACTTTAGGAGTAAAATAGCAATAATATGCGTACACAAACTACTATTTTACCATAGGAAAACAAACACATAAAAACACATGAATACATAATAATAATAATAATAATAATAATAATTAAGTGATAAACAAATAAATTAACTAATATACTAGTATAAAGTAAAATGAAAGTGAAAATATCAAGATTAAGATTAGGTCATTCCACAAAGCGAGCAACAGATTTCGGATCCGCGCAAAAAGGGGGAAAAAACAATCAGGTAAGTTATCTGGACATCGAATTGTGCAAGGCAAGAACGTTAATCTCCTTATATACTTTCAATTGGTCTTTACATAAGCAGTAATGTGTGCTACACTGTGCTGAGCATGTTTCGGTCTATGAACGTGTTATATGCTCTATCTCAGTATTGAACACCTTTTGTATTAACCTAGTTATATTTCACTGATTACATTACCTTTGAATATTTCGAATCTCGCTAGATTCAGCCACTCTCATGAGTCGTAGACGACGAAACACGTATCAGTGGATAATTCTATTTTAGAAAATTGGAGATTAACGTTCATGCCTTGCACAATTCGATGTCAAGATAACGCTTGGGAAATATGTAACACTTGTTATTTGTGTTCTTATATAGTGTACTTTTGCCATTCACGGGGATGATGACGTCTGGCAGTCGTGGTTAATGTATCTTATAAAGAGCCTATGCATAATATGTATGGCAACATTCTATAGTAGATGTCACACATATATCTTCGTCTTTCAATGTTTCTGACCCAACACGGAAGTAGTAAGCTACGAAACAGAAACTTGCTCGCGCGCGTTTACTTTACTGAGGAAGATACATCCCCGAGTAAACACCGCGTGGTCGTTAGGCGACAACGCGGTACTCCAGGCGATGTTGCATCGGCAATCTTTTACAATATGCTCATCTGAACCTGCATGTAAAGCACATGTTTCCTCCGAACGAACGAATGTACATATATATATATATATATATATATATATATATATATATATATATATATATATATATATACATATATATATATATATATATATATATACAAGATCATTCCTACAAGACTGAAATTATTTTTATTTTTCTTCAAAACCTTAATAATGTTCTTTTTTAACTGACGATTAGAATTTCCCCACATTAAAACCAACTCTGTGTCTAGCTTTGCTCTCGTAGCTGAAGCAAGTGATTAGGGAATTCTTCAACAGACATGGTCGGTTATAGATATCTCATTCATATTCTCGCCGGTAGCAGCGACGGCATCGCATCCTGACTTCCAGGCAGGCCGTCCAGTCGTAAATTTATTGGTGAATTCGTCGATCAGATCGTTTAAGTCTATATCCGGAGATAATAACATTCGGAAACTACCTCGCACTCAAGCGCAGAGGCGGGGCAGGTGTGTGTGGTCGGACTGGAGGCGGTAGTAGATCCTTCGATGAAAGTCCTTAAAAAGAGAGAGCGAACGACAGAGAGAAAGAAGGAGAAACAGAAACAGAACAGAGAGAAAGCAATATATTCGTGTTATTTTGGAAGCGATAAAAGATGCTTCGACGGAAGTCCTAAAAGAGACAGAGCTGCAGAGAGAGAGAGAGAGAGAGAGAGAGAGAAAGAGAGAGGGAGAGAAAGAGAAAGAGAGAGAAAGATAGAGAGAAAGAGAGATACGTATACATGCATATAAAAACAGAAGATTTATTGATGTTCTTTGGGGGAGGATATATGATGCTTCGGCGGAAGTTATTAAAAGTGAGAGACAACGAAAGACTCAGAGAGCCTAAGGGAGAGAATGAGATATATGTATTCATGATTAATTAAGGCTGAGTGTAGAGGATGGAAGATGCTTCCACGGAAATCCTAAAAGAGAGAGCAAAAGGGAGAGAGAGAAAGAGGATGAGAGAGATAACTGAAGGAGAAATAGAGATATTTATTCATGCTGTCTTTGCAGTAGATCGATATGCAACTTCATCTCGCTTACATTTCCCAACCATTTTGACGTGGTTCTACTTTATGACCGTAACAAATATTCTTTCACGCCCCGCCACACCGAAAATCTTTCGCCATTTTGTTTTTGTTTTTCTGTTGTTGTTGTTGTTGTTGTTGTTGTTGTTGTGTGAGTTTGCTGTTTTAGACAATCGATCAGTCTGTTCGCTCGTGTGTTTATTTGTTTGGCAAAATATCGAATTTTCAAAGAAAAACATTTAAAAAAATAATTTCTTTTTTTTTTCATTTGATCGCGATCAAAATCAGTGTTAGATTAATCAGATGCATACAGACACACCGGCATGCGAGTAAGACAAACTCAGACATACACATATAGATATCCTCTCACATTCTCTTTCGCTCTTGGTTTATATACACATACGCTGACTGGCATACATATATGTATATCTAAAATATATTATGAAAATATATATGACAATCAAGCTACGGAATCTTTCAGCGTTTAACACCATTTAGAACTAGTCAGACTAAAATGCACAGAGAGATAGTAGCAGAAATATAGCGAGAGAGATGAAGAAATCAGAGAGCCAGAGAAGAGAAAGAGAAAGAGAGAGAGAGAGAGGGGGGAGAGAGAGAAAGATAAGGGGGGGAAGCTGGAATGTTTTTTAAGAAAGAGAAAGCATGTTACGAAAAAATATTTAGAATTCAGGTTAAAACACGTCTATCAAACACTGCGTAATTAGAGAACTTACCTCTTATATCTGTAATATTATATACTGGGACTTTTGTATGTGTATCTGTGTGTCTGTGAGTTCGTTCCTTATGGACTCGAAATCTTTAGGTAAGTTCACACAAGAGTACTTTATGGATCTGGCAGTGTCATTAGAACGGTTTTATGTCGGAATGCCATCGATAAATATCGATATTCAATAATCGAATTAATCCGATGAAAGAAGAATAGACGATTTAGACCAACGTTTACATCAGTACACAGCCTAACACCACAACTGCATTTGAGAAGGTTTATTACCACATAAGTCGAAAGGCCCAACATATAAAATCAACAGTAGGTTCTTTGATATGACAAAGGAGCGTTCAAAATGAATATTTCTGTTTAAAGCACAATTTTACAATGATATTGTCTTTTTCATTTTAAACTGAAATTCAAGCCATTATCACCCCACAATGAAAGGCATATGAAATCAACAGCATTTTTTTTTATATGACAAGCGTGCGTTTAAAATGATTTTTTTCTGTTCAGAGCACAATTGAAGCATGATACTTGACTTTTGCATTTTAAACTTTAATGCAAACGATTACATATAAAAAATAAAATCAACAGTAGACTCACTATAATGCAATGTAGACTACAATATGTTGTGAACTTGGTCTCTACAAGAGACAGCTGCATCGTGAAGGGTTCCAAATTAAAGCAAACACTCATCGATTTGCTCCCAAAATGAGCTATTCCAGAGATTTGAATAACAATAAAATATGGGAGTGTAGAATGTTTGTTTTTTTTTTCTTTTACATGGGGGTCACCACTTATCAAGGTCCAGGAGCCACTCGGAGATAAGGGTTATTGTTTGCGCAGTAATCAATGAGATAGTATCGTAGTAATAGTATTGGGGATTTGATAAGGTGTCATTACTTAAGGGGGCGGTTCAGCCGGAGTTTGTTTGTGTTGGACTTGAAGACATCCAAGTTGAATTCGGGGGGAAACAGGCAAGCGGCAGAGAGTCCCACAGCCGTGCTGTTCTAAGAAAGAAGCTTTGTGCATGGAATCTACGTTTTGATTTAGGCACGGATAAAGAGTGGGGAAAATTATTGACAGTGGTTTCAGCTAGATGGGTGTTTTTCGTGAAAGATTGGCGGAGGGGGTCCAGAAAATTGCGCTCAGACGAGCACCTACCATGGAAATAACGATAAAACAGAGACAGGCTCGCAAAGTCTCTTCTGTGGGAGAGAGGTTGCAGGGAAGTGAAATGGGCATCACCCACCAAGCCACGAAGTCTATTTTGTACTCTGTCAAGGCAGGATAGGCTGTTTTTGTTGATCATAATTTAATCCCTCGCAACGTCAGATCACCCTGCTAATAATCAATATATAGTAAATGCTGACCCAATGAACCACGAGTGATAAGCCAAACATACCAACTTGACAGAAAAAAATAGACACTCTACAAAATATATTAAATACACGTTTAAGAATATTTAATATATTTTAACAGATTTTGCACAAGACCACTCGAAAGTTTGAGAAAACAGGTAATGTTCGTTATTCATTACCCTTAGAACTAAAAAAAATGCCTATGTTACTCTTTGCTAGCACAACCGATAATCACAATATCACGTTTATTCCTGGGACCGATTTATTTTAAATTTCCCAAATCGTTTTTTTTAATTGAAATTAAATAATGTTGTGTTGTCGGGGGGGGGCATATAAGAGAGACATATAACGAGGACTCAGAACAGGGGATGATAATGATATTTATATACATTTACATCACGACGATGACTGTGACGATTCTTGGGGCCTCATTATTATTATTACAGAGCTGGGACATTTATACAGTTCTTGTAAACACAGAGGGGGAGAGTTATACAAATTTCATTTAGAAGATATGATGACAAAACACATTTACGTTTTGGGTTGTAAACATGACACGATGGCAAAGGTTACAAAATATGGAGGTCGATTTCTTTATTTATCTGTCAGCCGATTGATAATGTCAGGAATCCAAACTCTTATCGCTACATGGTCTCTTTTCTACCTTTCGATTCTAAGGGGATAGGCTCCCAGTATCTGACTCTATCATTGTGTGTGATTGTCTGATTCTTCTTGGATTCTCTCTAACTTCGAACCCTCGATTCAATATGCGAGGGACGTGCAATAAGTAATGTCCCTGACCCATTTCCCATAGCAGTAGAGCAACGAAGCTTGGCAAAGTTATTAGTCTTTCTCTACATAAGAACCACCCAGAGTTATGCATTTCTCCCATCGCTTGATGCAGCTCTGGAATCAGTTTTTGTAGAACACCCCAGGTTGGTCCTCCAACCACGACGTGACTTCAAAAATACAGGCTGCATTATCTGGGAAACGCTTTCCTTTCAAAAACAACTTCATTGTTGGGAAGAGGTGAAAGTCAGAGGGTGTAAGGTTAGGAGTCAGGAGAGTAGGGAGGATGGGGAAGGATTTCATAACCACACGCCCGTGCTTCTGGTCTGGCGACATGCGAGTTGTGGACCGGACCGTTGTCCTGTAGGAGGAGAGTACGTTTGATGATCTTGCCCCGTCTTTTGATTTTGATAGCTTCCCTTAATTTCCTCAAAAGTGAAGCATAATATGCTCCTGTAACCGTGTTGTCCTTTGCCAGGAAATCTGTCATCACTACTCCGTCTTGGTCCCAGAAGACTGTGAGCATGACCTTGCCAGCGGAGGGCTGCTCCCTTGCCTCGTTAGAGGTGGTGAATCCAAGTGATTCAACTGCATTGACTGGGCTTTGGTCTCTGGATCATAGTAATGGACCCAGGTTTCATCCTGTGTAATCAGTCTTTTGAAAAACTTTGACTCATCTTCTTGGCACATCTCCAAATTCATCCTCGAGCACTCGACGCGTTCTCGCTTCTGGAATTGTGGGAACAACCTGGGAATCCATTTGGCGGACACCTTATGCATATGCAACTTGTCATGAATGATAGTTTCCACAGACCCTGTACTAATCTTGACATCTTGGACTATTTGGCGAATAGTAATGCGCCGATCTTCCAAAATAGCAGCCTCAACCTGACGGACAGATGCCTAATCAATGGCAGAAGGGGGGGGCGACCAGGTCTGCGAGCTGTTTCCACATACTTCCGGCCCTATGTGAATTACCGATGCGTTTTACAAGGTCATATGATGGGGCATTATCCCTATCAGTTTCTTTCATTTCATCAAAAATCTACTGTGATATGCGTCCTTTCAAATACAAAAACCGGAACACTGCTCAACATTCAAAAGGCTCCATTTCACACCTGACTTACTTCAAACACCTCTAAAAGTTCAGAGCTGTAATATGCCATATATCCCCTAGAGATATAAATCATTGCATATTCAAAATTTCAGCTGGATCAGACAACTGGAAATGGGTCAGCTTCATTACTTATTGCACCCCCCTCGTATTGAGAAATTCTTTTGTTCATGAGGTCAGAGATCTAGTGTCAACCAACGTGATAATATCACATTTTCTACATATACTTTTAGCAAATAAAGAATTCACAATTTTAGTGGTTCAATATCTTATCTATTTTTAATTTATACATTCGCATTGTCCATTCTTTTAACTGACACATTTAATATCCCGTTATTATGAAAGTAAGACAATGGTTTTTATTTCTGACAGAAATAATATTTACTGATTTCTAAAAGAATTAACAATGGACTACATTCCTAGAATTTCAATCATCCACTTGTCTACAGGGTTCAATTCTAGGCTTTTCCTTATATCATTTTGACTTATCTAGTCTGCCTTCTTATTTACATGTAGATGGGGCAACCCTTCTTATCTAGCAATAACAACGTTTATACGCAGTTATTTCACTAGTTAATCTTTTTGCAGATTTTATACCAATGGACATTTTTACCAATTTTAGATATATTGTGACTAACGGTAAATATCTTGATATTTACCGTTAGTTACAATATATTATTCCATGGATCAAAGACGACACGGATTTGTAAGTGTTTTTCTTCATTTCTCATATTCCGGTCCTGTATGGCTTTTTATCCCTGCTGTAACGTCCAGCATGCAGCTTGAACACGTGCTCTTATCGTCACTTCCTTAACATTACTTCTTCGAACGTCTGCTTCTCCGGCCACACTTCCTTTTGATTCTGATGTAACCTCACCCACGTGTCTCGAACAACTTTCTTTCTCAGAACACGTCTCGATTACCTCTGCTTAGAACATCATCTACACGTCATTTTGTTTCTGCTGCGATGTCATTTCGCGCAGCTGACTTGGTCATTTGCATGTATTTATACGGGGGCTTCTGCTACCATTGTCGGCGGCTCGGTTACATCTCTCCATCTCTCTGTATATGTATTTTATTTCCACTACGCTCTTTCACCCTTTCTCCTAACGCCAAATATATGCTGAAATATACCGTAATTGTAAAAGTATGCGTTGCTTCAAAATAAATACTTCAATTTTGCTCATAAGATTATAATAAATTAAATAATACCCATCTTTCTCTTTCTCTCTTAGCTGCTATTATAATCATTTCACACCTGACGACACTATTTTTACTGCATAACTCAGTTATATGCGTAACTAGATCGGGTGCATAGCGTTGCCCGAGTGTTTGGAGATGTGTGTTGAGCAAAAAATAAAAAAAATAATAAAGTAGTAGGCGGCAGGTAGGCTCGAACCCGTGATGCGAAGGCGGAAAGAAAATGAAAGAAATTTGACGTCTAATCTTTACACCATGATGCGACCGGACGTTTTGAACGTTAAGATTAGGCAAAGTCAATCTAACCGATACAATGACTTGCAAAAATGAGTCTAAAAAAATTGGCTCCTCCTTGTAGAAATCTGCCCAGGTGAGCGTGAAAGAATTAATGTTTTTGGCTACATTTTCAATTTTGTCTTCCGAGAGGTTGGGCTTCAAAATTATACCGTATTCGTGAAAATCCGTCGCTTCTGTCGAAAGTTTTAGACAAACATACATACATACATGCATACCTACATTTAAAAAGGACAAGTGAGATGTATATTATAGATGACCTCATGAGAATTTAGAAAATCATTTAAACTCTATTACAGCGTTGCCGTATGCACGCCACAATTACATATGTGAATTACACAGAAAATTAATAAAAACATTTTCTATGATATAAAAATGATAAATTATAATAATGCTACTAAGCACATAGAAACTGCTATGAAGGTAAACCACAGAGTAACACCACATGAAATCATAAAACTGAAACTGTAATTGTAAGTTAACACCATCCCCCGGCGCCTTCCTTTATTAGTGTCACCATAAACAGGTGTCAAACCAAATAAGTGAAGATAGATAGGAGGTCGGAAAGACCGTGTAATAAAAGTAAAAACCACACCTTCACTAGATGAGTGCGAAAGAAGTGGGACCTTAGGGAGGCTAAGGATATGCCACTCAAATTCCAGTGATGACCAATGATAGCTACCACCGAGAAATCAGTGGCTATAGTAAACGGCTATTGCGATAAAACAAACTCATTTAAAATGGTTATTGAAAAAGGTGGTGAGTATTAGAAATATGGGAGGATTTCTTAGTACTCAGAGACCAGGGCACACTAGAGATTGTTTTCAAAGATAGTTTGTGATGACAGTATGTGTGGAATTTCTAATAGTAGTAGTAGTAGTAGTCGGTCGTTGTCAACAATGAGTCAATGGTAAGTGGCTGTTCAAATAAGGCAAATTATTTTCAGAGATTATCAATGATGTAGTAAGTACCGGGGATCGGTGTAGACATGTTGTCACTCAGACTCCAGAGAACACTACCGTTTATTATCAACTAGTCTGGATGACCGGCGTTGCCCAGGCGTTTGGAAGTGTGTGTTGAGAAAAAAAAAAGAAGAAAATAGTGGTAGTAGGCAGGCTCGAATACGTACAGCGAAGAAAGAAAATAACGTGAAAAAAAAAGAAAAACGTGACGTCTTTGCTGTTGCGTCCATCGTCAAACTGGAATTTGTAAAGGTTTAAATTAAAGTAAGTGAATCGAAAAGAGGGGATGACTTTAGAAAATATTGGCGAAAAAAAAGCGACCGCTCCCTGTAGAAAAGAGCCTAGTTAAGGGTGAATAATTGATGTTTTAGCCAATTTTTCGATATTTGTCGTCCGAAGGGTTTAGTTAAAACGGCGCCTATTTCGTGAAAATCCGTCACCTCTCTCAAAAGCTTAAGGCAGACATACATACAGACATACGTACATACGTTTAAACAGAGAGGTAAGATTTATATTATAGATGATTGATTTTTTTATGTGAAAACCGCTAGTGAGTACAAATAATTAGTACTACTACTACTAATGCTACTACTAATACTAATACTTTAACTCATAACAACTAATATTATAACCACAGAGTCACCTTCCAAAATGACCAATACAGGAGGGGGTAAATCCAAAAACAAAACATAGAGAACAGAAGAGTGAGAAGAAATGAACTTAAATGGCAGATTCATTAGAATGAAAAGAGAAAAAAGTCGCAAAAATACTTGACCATGGCTACAAAAAGGACAGTTGAACAAAGAAACAGAATCGCAAGTGACACTCCCACATAACAATGCGATTAGAACTAGACGTGTTTGCAATGATGTCCACATTGGGATGGGTGCGTGCAGTGTGACTAAGATATAGCGTGGCAAACTAACATTGTATCTATCTCTGACCTTTTCCCTTCATCACGCATATAAAACTTTTATCTTAATGTTTTTTTTTTTCTGTGACTGTCTTTATAAATTGACATTTTATATTCATCGCCTCCAAGTAAATCCAAAAAAAAAAAAGATGAAAGGAGCTTGTTTCACGACGACGACTCAGAGGAGTGACAGTCAGTACAGCCATCACAAGGTGAAGAGAAAGCAGTAGTTGTGCAAGCAAAAATAACAATAAATCAGAGTTGAAAATAGTTTTAAAAACTTCCTACGAATTACTTTTAAGCCGTTTAAGAATTAAATTGAAATCGTGTCCAAAAGAGGGGAAGCGATAGCTGCCCGGGTGTCTACTGCTGGCGCGTTTCTGTTCAGGCGAACACTTTTGCAGGGAGTTTCAGTTAAACAAAGAAATAGAGAACATATCTTGCTCACGTGTGGAGGGAACATTTCTTGAAATTTTGAAATATGTTGATTTAACTGCATAGATAAACAAATTGAGTGTTTCATGGTAAATTTTAGCTAGAAGCAAAGTGTATTATCTGTTCTAATACTACACATTATATTTTAGGGTCTCGGTCAGTAAAAAAAGGAAATCTTTTTAGACTGACACGGATGTTGTTTTTTTTGTCTTTTTCCAAATCAAATACGGACCTCATGTCTAACTCTGCACTCTCAGAAAAGGAAAAACATGAGAACAACAAACTCGCCATTTTTTTTTTTAGATAAGGATTACTAATTCGTATTATTGAGATTATTCGGATTACTGCTCTCATCTTAATGTTATTTTTCATAACATTTCGGTCGATAAAACCTCCGAGTTACTTCAGGTGCATTTGATAAATCTCTTGTGTCTTTCTATCAAACTTAAGAACCTGTATGGTATTTTTAAACAGAATGGCCTTCGGGACAAGATCAAAGTGTAGTATCTGTTCTAGCAGATGCTGCACTTGAGATGGTTTGTACCAGTCAATGGATGGGGGAACCCTCTATACTGGGACAATTATTATTTTTGGTAACCAGAGTGCCCCCTTTTTGCCTACTTTTAGGGGAGCTGGTTTTTACCTCACATTAAAAACGGCCTTGTGCCTAATTTGCTCAGTGGGGGAGCAAATAAATACCATCTGTTCTAGCAGATACTGCAAGAAAAGACCAGATGTGGGGGCAACCCCACATACCTGACCTTTAACCAGCTCCCATGTCCCCCCTCTCGGGAGCTGGTCCCCTTTTTCCCTTCCCCCTCCCTTCACTCCTCACATTAAAAATTGGCCTTGTGCCTAATTTGCTCGGTGGGGGAGCAAATAAATACCATCTGTCCCAGCAGATACTGCAAGCTATGACTAGCTATGACTAGCAAAGACCAGATGTGGGGGCAACCCCACATGCCTGACCTTTAACCAGCTCCCATTTCCCACCTCTCGGGAGCTGGTCCCCTCTTTCCCTCCCCCCTCCCTTCACTCCTCACAGTAAAAATTGGCCCTGTGCCTAATTTGCTCGGTGGGGGAGCAAATAAATACCATCTGTTCCAGCAGATACGGCAAACAAAGACCATATGTGGGGGAAACCCCACATATAACAACTTGGTCAATGTAGGGACAACCCTTCATACCAATTGTCACTATCCAGCTCCTCTACTCCCCAGGGAGTTGGTCCCCATTTCCCCTTCACTCCTCACTGTAAAAATCGGCCTTGTGCATAATTTGCTCAGTGGGGAGCAAATAAATACCTCAAAGTG
The DNA here is from genome assembly GCF_053919585.1 of Euprymna scolopes. Lineage (NCBI taxonomy): Eukaryota > Metazoa > Mollusca > Cephalopoda > Sepiida > Sepiolidae > Euprymna > Euprymna scolopes. The sequence continues at coordinate 75,805,477 of NC_136509.1, forward strand.
AAGTATATGTTCTTCAGATGCTGCACTTCAATTTCGTGTTCTCTGTCAGTGGAGGAGAAATCCATCACGACTGAGACCATTTTTATTTTTGTTCCTTTTGTCCACATTAAAAAACGACCCTGGTGTCTAACTTTGTCCTGTGGGGAGACATTGTAAATAGGAATAGAAAGCATTCTTTTAACCCAAGTGCGCAGAATGCCAGATATATCTGGGTAAAAGTAATAAGTAATTCGCAATTGTATGTTATGTGTCGCCCGCGCTGAGGATTGAACCTTCACACACCAGAGTTTTTATTATCGTCAGAAAGATACACCTGTTAAAGAAGATATATCTGAGGAAATCGGAGATTACATTGACAGAGACGTTGGGAAAATATCACTCAAGATAGCAACCGTAGCCCGAAGTATGTAAATAATACGAAACCCGCTGAATTCATGTAGTTTTATTTATACAAAAGGAAGGTTAATATATCCTCGTTAGATGTAATAAAAACTAGAAATACCATCTTTCCAAAATTGTTTTCGGATAAACATTATAATCGTCTTTATCTATTTGATGTTTTTTTTTTTTTTAATTTTCAACGGGCGATGCTTATCAATGCTCGAATATCGCTCGAGCATAAGAGTAAACGAATGTCAAATAGTGTGTGTGCGGGGGGTAATTCTTTCAACAAGCACACGCTTATATTAGAATTGAAAGCGACTTTATCGATGTCAGCTTAGATCAGTTGCGAGAAATTGTGTTCAAAGGGCGACCAGTTCAAGGCAAAAATGCTAATGCAATTTCCGTTTAGTTTCATGCACAAATAGTAAGAAGAATTGTTGATAGTGGTTGTAACTAGACGTGTGTTTATTGTAAATATTTTACAAAAACCGCAACTTATATTTAGACTCTCAATCCTGGTCCCCCAGAATCAAGAGAAGTTAGACCATTCCAACAATGAACTGGCCCCTGTTAGTTTTATGGTGGAAATTTATTTCCGTGCGGTACTGGGAGGCCCACCTTCCCAGGCATTGCCTTCTCTCTTTGAAAAGAAGTTAATCTATTTCTTACCGCCTGAACCGCCCTCACCAGGGACTTCCGTCGGGGCTACCGAGGCACTTTTTGCAGATCAGAGTACCCCTTTGTCGTGGCGCTGAATTCTCTATCCCACTTTCCGACCCTGGTATCTAAGAGAGAAATCACCAACTTTAGACTCATTCGCGCACCTGTCAAAATTTGTTTAGGCTTTCCTGTTTAACTAGATGATTCCCGAGTTCTAATGACTGCACCTGTTGAAGGTCGGCGGTTATATCGGCCTGAACATTGCTAATATGACAGCAGAGATGAGAATTGTTATTAAAAATAATCGAAATAATAACATATATCTCGTTTCAGATTATTCTAATTTTTTTTCTAGTGCAAGTTCTGTTTTATTCAATACTTATAGCAGAAGTTAACCCTACTATGAAATACACGGCTGAGTAAAAAGCCTCCATGAAATGTCGGTCTCTTTATCAGCGTATTTTATATTTTCTTACATTTCTCTTTTGTACAACGACTCCATTTTGTTTGTGTGTGTGTGTTTTTAGCACAAACTACAATATCGTTACACCATGCTTGTTTGGAGCGGGTTATAAGCTCGTTAATGTAATAAAACGATGCCTTCGTATTCGCGCATGCGGACATCACGTTGTTCTTGCTTATTCATCTAAGACGGAAATTATTGCATTAACACGTCGCTTTTGCATAGTGTTGTTTATTTTCCCTTCTTATAAACAACAAATCGTTCTAAAGGCAGCGCGGCTTCTGTACATACATACACACATACATACATACATACATACATACATACATACATACATATAAAACAAAATCACTTTTTCTTCCCTTCTGCTCTTTATTTCTTCGTTCGTATCTTCTTCGATGACGAACGAAACGCCTTAGCTTGAAAACGAGTGAGTGTTTTGTGTACAGCTTTCTGAAAGATGAAGATAACGCCGACGATGATGAAAGGATCGTAGATAGTCTCGTGGAAAAATAAGTCTGGTTAAATTTTTCCTGTAAAATATTTCTACCAAGAGTTATGACCCCTTGCATATTTGTTGTTTTGAAGGGAGTAGGACTTCAAGATATGCGGTGCAATTATTAATCGTTTCACTGTAATTAAGGACGCTGTACAATTACCAAAGAAATAACGATACGTTATTGTTACCATATAAGTTGTTATGGCCATGCACAAATGAACCACACACACGCACACACACAAATACACGCACGCACACACACACAAACACACACACACAAACACACACAGATATATATATATGTATGTAGCGAGAGAGAGAGAGGAGAGAGAGAGAGAGAGAGAAGAGACAATAAGAGTGGAAATGAAGTAACAGAAACTATATATTAGTATATATAGAATGATTCATTTAGTCAATAAGAGTATACATAAATTTAGTTGGAGGATAAAAGGGGACTCTTTATACCAATGTATTTCGAAGCCTAATGCTTCTCATCAGAAGACTAGAGAAGATGCTACTTAACATAATGGGGATGTGACGTCTAGCGAAGGGTTCATCAATAACGAAATAACTGAATAAAATTATTGATGTTATTTGGGGGAACACTATTGGACTCTAAGATAAAGGAGGAGCGTATTATATAAAGTGTAATATATATATATATATATATATATATATATATATATATATATTGGTTTCTATCATAATCATAAGAATGTACGTAGTTTATGTATTTAAATTCAATGGGAAGATAGAGCATGGGTTGCGTATTGGTTCTATTTCATCCGTATATAAGATGTATAGTATTAATGCAAGGGGTTTACTCGAAAAGATATTTTATCAACAGAGGGGACGGAGATAACAACAGCAGTTAGAGACGTTGTATCAATTTAGGCGTAATATTATGATGATGAATTAAAGCAAGAGGGTATATGCTAAGTAGGATTAGTCAAAACTAAAAGTTATCACAACATCTATATATATAAAAGCGAAAATGTCTGTCTGTCTGTATGTATGTATGTATGTTTGTGTGTCTGCTAAACACTTTCGACAGACAGAACAAAAATTCACAAATTTGGTCCCATATGAAAGCCCCATCCTTCACCCGACAAATATCGAAAAATTGTCCAAGAACGTAAATTTTTCTACCCTGAAATCAGCACTTTTCTACAGGGGGGAAGTCAGCAAAAACCGAGATCAGTTCTACCCACGGGGGAGGTCAGAAAAAACGAGTTCGGTTCTACGCATGCGTCAGAGGACGTCATAATCTGATTTAGTTTATATATTTGAAGAACTGACACAATTTCACGTGTGTCGTGTGAGCTCAGTTGGTTAGAGCGTCGTTGTTTTCGATTTTTAAATTTTAATATTGAAGCAGGGTATTTGAGCCATTTTTCACGTAACGTTCGTTTTCCTGTTTTTCTTTTTTTTTTTTGGCTTCGCTTATTTTTAGGTTTTCATTAACACCCCCACCCGGGACCAACCACCCACTCCCAAATACACCCGGCCAACGCCGCGTACCCACAGATTTTTTAAATTTTAATATTGAAAAAAGGCTTATCTAAGACATTTTTCACGTGTTTTTTTTTAGGGGGGGGTAATTTCAGATTTTTTAAAGAGTTTTAACGTTCGTTTTCCTGTTTTGTTTTTTTGTTTTTCCAATTTTTACATTTAACATCGTTCGTTTGCCTTATGTTAGGTTTTTTGTGTTTTTTTTCGATTTTTTAAGTTTTAACTTTGAAAAATATTTACTTCGCTTATACTTATGTTTTGATTACACCCCCGCCCCACCGCGCGCTTTATTTTTCAGATCAGTTTTAACGTTCGTTTTTCTGTTTTCTTTTTTTTACTTCGCTTATTCTTATGTGTTGATTACCCCCCACCTCCGCCCGAGCACACAACTCCAAACAATCGGGCAACGCCGGGTAACCCCCCTACTAATCTATATATATATATATATATATATATATATATATATATATATATATATATATATATATATATATATATGTATATATATATATATATATATATAAGGCAAAATGTGTGTGACAATTTCGTGTATGTCTCGCAAAGGCTTCTTTCGCACACGCTCCCGGGGGGGTTACTAATACTTAGAACTGTTTATATACCCCCTATATAATAATATCTAGGAATTAGGAACGCGGGTCGCCTCTACATTTATTTACGTCGACTTTTATGAGATTCGCGCTATTTCGCTCTGTCGACTATTTGCCCTGCTTTTGGTATAAATAAAGTGAAACTAGAAATTCAAACAGTTCGTTCTCGGCATCGCGCCAGGAAACGTTTAGAAGCAATCAACGTTGATCAATGTGGGGACAAACACCTCTTATATCAGACAATTGCTAATCACTCTGGACAATGGGGAGCTGGATTCCCCTTCTCCAACATCTGTTGGGGAAAAACCAGTCAAAGTTGGGTAAACAAACCCAAGTTAACTGCGTGACTTCTATTTCACCTCATTAATTAGGGCAAATAGAAGTAGCAAAGTTAACTTTTATTGCGCCAACCTATCAATACTTAAATAAATAAATTCATACGGGTTTCCGTTGTATGCCGCCGTGGCCCAGTGGTTAACGTCGCACTTTTTTCACACTTTAATTTCCAACTTTGCCTCAAGGGTTCGGGTTCGATCCTCATACTCATCTACCAAAACTTTTATTTTATTTTAGCCAACCCCAGAAGTTTTGATTTACCCAAAACCACACACACGTCAAAACACCTGGGCATCGCCGGTTACCCCCCCCCCGCTGATTACTATAAAAGGACTATGGCCTATAGCGTGATTATATGAGATTAATGAAAGTTGTGGTGTGGATTACATGGTGTATCGTGTATTAATGTTTTGCTTTAGTAAGATAAAGGAAGACTCGATGGTGAATTAAGGGGAACTGTACGAGGAGGTATAAGGCAGGTAGTTATAATAATATAATAATTTTTTAGAAGATAATATATAGTAATAGCCCTACTGTTACGCCGTTACTATGTGTAAATGGGAGTTGAAATATAAGGCAAAAGTATACAGATAGGTGATTAAAGTTAATATATATATATATATATATATATATATATATATATATATATATATATATATATATATATATATACTAGCAAAGGTACCCGTCGTTGACTGGGTTCAAAAAACAGCCACCACTTTCCATTACCTTATAGATGCTGCTAAATTTCTGACTGACCAACAATATTGATTTTGACAGCAGACATCTCTCTACCGTGCTAGAAAGATACTAACCCCCGAAAGTATCCTATACTTTATATAGCCACCATTCGCCCATGTATGGAGTATTGTTGTCATATTTGGGCTAGTGCATCTACCACTAGTCTCTCCCTCCTAGACAAGGATCAAAAGAGAGTCGCCGATCTGATAGGTCCTGAATTGTCATAAAAAATTCAGCCCCTGTTCCATCGACGAAAGGTTGCACCCCTCTGCCTTTTCTACAAGTACTTTAACGGTGAATGTTCTGACGAACTGCAAGCACTTGCTCCCCCTCGACGTTAATCGACAACCCCGATAAGCAGCTAAATCCCACCCCTTCACAGTAGAGATCCCTAGATGTAAGAGACTCTTCTACTCCAGTAGTGTCTTCCCCAGGACAGCTGGACTTTGGAATCCCTAGCCGGGTCCCTGCTTCCCCAACTGTTCTGACACGCAGAAGTTCAAGTGCAACGGAACCGACATCTTGCTGTCCAACTCCCTACACAGTACCGCTGATCCCTATGCCCCTGACACTAGCCCACTACAACAAACTGGCAATATGCCTTGTTTGGGGTGAAAATTTAATAAAATAAAAAAATAAAATAAAACCGTCTACAGAAAATGAACTCTGATTTATGAATGTATGATAGGTTATTAAACGGAAGGGTTGTAAGGAGATAACTTCGAATTTGGGGGTATCAAAACCAAAGCAAAATATGATGAAAGTAAAAATAAAATAGATAAACTCCATAATTTATTAGACCATACCTGTTCATGCTGAAACACTTATCACAATATTCTGTGGATCTATATTAAAAAACCTTGTTAAACTTTGTGATATTTTTCCATTTTATGCAGGGCAGCTGGAAACGAACACCCCATAATTTTATGATACAATATTTCTTCAAACTGAAACATAATTATCAAAGTATACTTACGCAGATAGATATGAAAAGTCTTTATTAAAGTTTGCGTATATATCCATACCATCCCTATTTAAGTTGAAACACACTTATCAAAGTATTATTATGTACATCTATATCAAAAAGACTTGCAAACGTCTTTTTTTATTCCCATACATTGTGGATCAGGCGCGAACGCCGACCTCACAATTTTAATGAATCATCATTATGCCAGATCAAACATACACATTCCTGATCCTCGATACATCTTCTATCATTATATGTGATCAGACACACACAGCTTTTGAGGAAATCTGAGCAGGTGCTCCTGTTCCGCAAGATTAGATTTATGGTGTCTTGGTGACTCTGTTTAAAGAAAATGTGCAGAAGAATGTTTGTGACAAGTCCAGGAGAAAAGCATTGATCAACAGATAATGCAGTATCAGTTGTTATCAATTGGTTGTTGATCTGACAAAAGCATTTGACACCGCCAACAGGGATACTCTCTGGTTGATCTTAGAAAAAGTAGGGTGTCCTCCAACTTTTGTTAGAATATTCAAAGGATTGCACAGGGACATGAAAGCTCGAGTCTTGTTTACAGGAAAATTGTCTGATGAAATCCCACTTGACAATGGTGTCAAACAAGGTGATATTCCTGCACCTACTTTTTTCTCTATATATTTTGCTGCTCTACTTGCTCATGTGTTTCGGGATTGCGATACGGAAAGTTTCAAGCACAGTCTCTTTCTCTTTCTCTCTCTCTCTCTCTATATATATATATATATATACATACATACATATATATATATATATATATATATACATATATATATATATATAATGAATTTCCCAACTGATTTGGATCATTTTTGTTGCTTTTTTTCGTTTCATTTCCTTTTAATCTCTTTCTCTTTTTTACTTTTTCTCCCATCCCAATCCTGTTTGTCCTTTCCTTGCCATGTGGTATACTTCTTTCTTCGCTAACATATTGGCTGCCCCACACCTTACTCTACCGCCGTAGACTATCCTATTTCGTACTTTTCGGCTGTCACCCAACACGTTCCTATCAAACTTCCCAAATCTCCTAATGGCGCCACAAATCCCTAATTTCGTCACTTCTCGCCTCAGTGAGTTAAACTCTTTTTCTTTCAATAACATGATTTAAGCTAAACTTCATATCAAATCGTATCTGGCAAAAATTAGCATTGGGATAGCAGTACAATCTTGATTACTACTGCATAGAGATCTACCTTTTAGTCACAGCATGAATAAATTTTAAATTTCGTCGTCCATAATCAGTTCGAGAGTTGTCTCATTTTTTTCTAATCGAGATTGGATTTGGGTGTCATAAAAACTCCAACGTCTCCCGATTTTCCCTTTACTTTTTATAGTCGATTATTGGAACTACCTGCAGAAGAAGGGCTCAGGCGATTATCTTGGTCAGACTGAATTTGTTTAGTTCACGTGTTATTTAAAACCGGATCTTGCTTACATTGCTTGTTGGCTGACGCTTTTACACTCTCAAATGAAAATATATACGCGTATATAGGGCTATTGTAAAGCAAGGTTTGCGAAAATACCAAACGTAATTCTTATGAACCGGCATTGCTTAGTAAGTGGCAAGGGTCCGTATAGGGTGTCAGGTGACTCTGCTGAAATCAGCTGATAAACAATGCATGGCTGTATATTCTAGTCTACTGTTAAGAGATTAAAATGTAATCCCTACCAGAGAGATTATATATATATATATATATATATATATATATATATATATATATATATATATATATATATATATAATTTTAACACAATATACATGCCGCTCCCTATATGAGGGTGCCAATTAGTTAAAGGGGAGATTATTCCGAACTAGCATATAGGTAAAAACGCCCTTTCCTAAATAACTGAATTAATTCAAAACGTATCGCAAAAAAAAACCAAATAACATCTCATATATATATATATATATACACACACATATATATATATATGCATATATATATGTATATATATATACATATATATATATGCATATATATATATATATATATATATATATATATATATATATATATATAACGGCATTTCTACCAAGGAGATTGAAAGCAAGGCAGTAGCAATGTCCACTGGATCTTGCATCCACTCATATATATATATATATATATATATATATATATATATATATATATATATATATATATATATATATATACAGTGATGATCATATTTATTAGCACGGTAAAATAAAAAGTAAATTTTGTCTAATAAATTCTAAAAAAGGGATTAAATTAAAGAAAATAACAAAGTATATTATGTATTTTTACTGGCCTTTCCGATGCAGCAATCGGATTTTAGAAAAAATAAATAACAAAGGAACAACAAACATAATTGCAAAAAACCCTTGTTCAAAATTATTGGTACGATTTATTTAATAATCAATTTTATAGCCTTTGGCCTTGATTACCTTCCTCAGTCGCTTTTCATAGTTTACAACCAAGCTGTTGCACTCTTCAGTAGTAATTTTAGCCCACTCTTCCTGACAACAATCCTCCAATTGAATAAGATTCTTAGGCTTCCTTTGCATTACCCTCAATTTTAATGTTCTCCATAAATTTTCAATTGGATTAAGGTTTGGGCTTTGTGATGGCCACTCCAAAACATTAATATGGTGGTCCTCAAACCATTTCTTAGTCAGTTTAGCCGAATGCTTTGGGTCATTATCTTGCATGAACCACCAACGACGACCAAGTGAGAGCTCTTTAGCAGAGTCTTTCAGGTTTTCATCCAATATTTTAACATAATCTTCCTTTTTTATGCTACCTGTGACCTTAACAAGTCGCCCTGGTCCAGAGACAGCAAAGGATCCCCAAAACATCAAACTGCCTCCACCGTGCTTCACTGTGGGTATGGTGTTCTTAGGCAGGAAAGCTTCGCCAGATTTTCTGTAAATATAAGACACTTTATTATGGCCAAATAACTCTATTTTCGTTTCGTCAGTCCATAGAACACGTTTCCAGAATGCAACATCTTTATCAATATGACGTTTTGCAAAGGCTAGCCTTGCTTTCAGGTGCATAGGCTTCAATAAGGGAGTCTTTCTCGGACGACATGCTTTTAAACCAGCTCTCTTCAAAACTCTACCAACTGTATGTCGAGATACATTCACTCCAGAGGTGCTCTGTTCATCAACAATCTCCCCAACAGAGATCCTTGGGTTTTGTTTTACTTGTCGAACAATTTTCCGTTCATCTCTTGGGGAAAGAATCCTTTTTCTCCCTCTACCCTCTAAACTCATAACGTGGCCTTGCGATTTGAACTTGTTTATTATGGCTCTAACAGTGGATTTGGGAAGGTTTAGCTTCTTTGAAATCTTATCATAGCCCTCCCCATTGGTATGGCATGCTACAACAAGCTTCCTGACGTCTTCGCTGTGTTCCTTAGTTTTAACCATGGCGATTGAAAATTATAATTTAGTCACTTATAATAGTTTAAATAAATCGCTATCTAAAAATTATCTGAAAAAAATTATTCACTGAATTAGCGTTAAACAAGCATAATATGGCTATAAAAAAGTTCAGAAAGCACGTAAACCGGAATTTGATTGATATTATACTGATACTATAAAAAACAAAGCCGTGCCAATAATTTTGAACAAGGGTTTTTTGCAATTATGTTTGTTGTTGCTTTGTTATTTATTTTTTCTAAAATCCGATTGCTGCATCGGAAAGGCCAGTTAAAAATACATATTACACTTTGTTATTTTCTTTAATTTAATCCCTTTTTTAGAATTTATTAGATAAAATCTAACTTTTATTTTACCGTGCCAAAAAAATATGATCATCACTGTATATATATATATATATATATATATATATATATATATATATATATATATATATATATATATATAAGTAATGTGATTGATAATTTAAAATTTAAAATTCAAATTATAATTAAATTAAAAATCCGTTTCATAAGAAGGAACAACAACAAAATCAAGTACCTGTACGATCGTTTCGGAAAACAATGCTTTTTATTGTGGTATACATCAAGTTACGTACAATAATTACATATAGTTTTTTAATAAGCAAGGTCTCCTCGTCAGCAAATTTTGAAAGGTTTTTATTGAATTTAGAAGACACCATAAATAAACCTAGCATTAAAAGCAAGGCAGATGAATCTGAAAAAATTGAATAAAATAATTTTTTTAATAAATTAAGCTAGACTAATTATCCCCCTTACACCCTTCAAATAAATAAATAAAAAAAACATGACAATTATCTCCCCTTACAACATGTAATTGCACAAACAACATTCGAAATATAAACCGTAGCATCTTTAAATCAAAAATACGCTAACGGAAATAATTTATTGCACGGGCGTCCCTCCACCTTTTTTAAATTCATCATTCAATTATATAAAAAGTATTAGCAAACATCTAAATCAGTATTTTAACCATAGTTCCTGATTTCAAAAAGCGAAAAATTAAAAGGTAAATATCTCTATATATTTTTAAAGCAAACTTATAATGTAAATTCAAATCTATATTTTACTCTATTTATTTTCTATCACTAACCCATATTAATTTTCTTATAAATTTTAAATCCAGACCTTTTATTCAATTTTTTTCAGATTCATCTGCCTTACTTTTAATGCTAGGTTTATTTATGGTATCTTTTAAATTCAATAAAAACCCTTCAAAATTTGCTGACGAGGAGACTTGCTTATTAAAAAACTAAAAAAATAAAAGTTTTATTTTTAAATTTTAAATTATCAATCACATTACTTAATATTGAATTAGGACATTTACCTATCGAGCTTATTATATATCTAAATTACAACGAGCACTTTCTCTTTCCTGTATTTTAATTAAACTAGTAATTTCACTGTTACATTAAAATACACTCAGCTCTTTAGACTATTGTTCTAATCTCTTTTAAATTATATATATATATATATATATATATATATATATATATATATAGTTGACATCCAATCCTTGCAATGCCCGCACAACATTTTGCAGGATGGAACTACATTTAAATAAACAAACAATAGAATTATTATGATAAGGAGCTATTACTTGATGTAATGCCATACGTATGCGAATTGAAACCTTTCTTATTACTAGTATACTAAACAATGATTAAGTGGTAGCCATTGTTTCAAATCATCCAAGTAATTAATTTAAGCTCGTCATCCAGATTGAGCGAAGCCCTATATTTAAAGTTCTTATTAAAATTAAATTTTTGAGTTGCTGGACAAAATGATCCCAACGTGTATAGAAACCGAAAAATGTTGGTTTACAATACGCGATTATACATTGCTATATCTTCAATTAATAAGAAAGTTTCAAATATTTACAAATCTAAAGAAACTGTAAATAGATGTCCTGTTTACCTGTATCTACCTTGGAAGGTGATATCAGTGAAAGATTTGCTAAGCAAATCTCTTTGTCTACACAACTGTTTTTTTGCATCGAAACCACACGTGTTTGTTCAACTTGACCTGTGTCGACATCCATTGCCAAATATCTTACCCTCTCGTGATAGTAATTATATTGTATATTTATTCAAATGTCACTACAAATTACAGAACCCATTTTCAGTAAGTCCTGGAGATTTACTCTTTGCACACAAAACCAAAATCTTATTGATTTCCATGGAATTTCCCCCCTTAGTTAGTTATTTTTACATTAATTGTTCCTCTCCTTTATATATATATATATATATATATATATATATATATATATATATATATATATATATATATAAATTCATGACAATTTGTTTTATCGCAGTTTTCCTTGATTTACCTTCGTTGAGCGAGGAAAGAAACCTGGTTAGCGTGCATTCGTTGAATTTTTATGTTAATTGGTCTATATATTTAAATATATCTATATAATTACATTTTGTACCTCCAAAAGAATTTTCAATGCCCTCCACACACATTATATATATATATATATATATATATATATATATATATGCATACATATATATATATAACTACTTCATTTACTCACATAAAATTAATATACTAAAGTATATATTTATGCGTAAACTTTAAGTATTTACTTCAAAAGTGCTCAATACGTAGGTAGAGCTAGTTAGTAATTTATAAAATATATATGGCGATTAAGCTACACTGAATTTTCTGCGTTTCATCCACTCTAGGCTTATGCGCGAATTCTGTGGTTGTTTCTTGTTTTTATATGGTCCTCTTCTGTTGAGGATTTTAGTTAGCCAATCAGCTTTCTAGTATCAACCGCGCCCCTTCCTATCAGCCAATGGACATGCATTTTATCGAATATA
>NC_136509.1:75825433-75855433 GCF_053919585.1 Euprymna scolopes
TCGAAATTAACTTTTGTGTAATACTTTATAATAACCCTTAACGTAGATTAAGCTCAAAATATAACGTTATTGAACCTGAAGTATAGCATCCTTATTCTAAATCTAAAAAAAATTCATCCCATCATTTACACTCTCAAAAATATATAACATTTTTCATATGAACTTATGCAGTTTACAGAAAAAAAAATGAATTTTAATAAATCTAAATAATTGGTGTCTAATAGCTGCGTCAAGTTCAATGCAATTTTAAAAGCGAAACAAGGGAAGCATTCAGCCTCCCACATTTTATTTATTATGTATGTTTTCATTTACAGAAAGTGTAGATGAGATAAGTCATCGGTACCGTCAGTTTCAAACACGATAATAGGGGGCCGTTTTAGATACGCATATCAAGTTCCCTTCAGCCGATACTCACCTCTGCTGAAGAGAGCTTGGTATAAGTATCTACAACGATCCCTTTTTCAGGTCTGAAATCGACAGTACCGATGAGTTATCTAACCTTTCTGTAAATATATATATATACATATATATGTATGTATATATATATATATATGTGTGGGGGTGTGTGGGGGTGTGGGTGTGTGTGCGCGCGCGTTAGCATGTAAGTATGTTAATTTTCAGATTTAGGAATTTGATTATATGATATGTACTCAATCATTTATGAAATATGATTTTCACAATTTCGTTCACTCGAACATACAAACGAACGATTTGACACATGTGTTGTGATATAAATTTTATCTTGAAGATTAATATTCCTGTATATTAGCTACAGCGTTAGCCGTTTAAAATGGCTGGCAATATTTCTCATTAAATTTGTCATATTACAGTCTAATACAGTTCATAAATTGTTCGAAAGAAAATAATAAGCTTATTGAAAGATATTCCATAAAATGTCCATGTCGATTTCATGGTTATTTTACAAGAATTAAATGAATCGTTAAAAATAATGAGAATGTGCCAGATTTTTTTTTTTTAAATCTGAAGAGGAGACAAAGGCAGAACAATGTTTAATCTGTTTATGTACCCAATGATAAACATCGATATTTATTTATATAAATTTATTCATGAACATGGCTACACGTTTTAGAACATGTTTCGATCATAGCTTAAATAAGCCTGAAATTCTCTGTCTCTGTCTCTCTCTCTCTCTCTATATATATATATATATGTGTGTGTGTGTGTGTGTGTGTGTGTGTGTGCGTGTGTGTGTGTGTGCGTGTGTGTGTGCATACGTAAGCTTAGTAAGGAAAAAAATCTCCAGCAGGTTATAAAACTCTTGGATAGGTAGACATAAACAGTCTGAAGAGAGTTCGGTAAAGGGGAACGAGTTTAGATCCTATATATTTGTATTTTTAACCGACGGTACCAGCGTTTTACTAACCTTCTGAAATGTCCACACATACACACACGCGCGTACACACATACACACACATACACACACACACGTATCTGTTTATTGTCAGAAAATTAAAATCACTATCACGTATCGGTTCTTATTTAACTTTCGTTTTTCCAAAAATAGCATTTGTCTCCCGTTCTAAATTAATATGATTTAAAATTTTAAATATAGCATCCCAACGATAATAAACTGGCAGCAGTACATTCAACAGCGTTTCTCTCAAAGTAATATAAACTATAAATAATTTTTCAACCATTCGGAGAAAACATTTAACAGTATACCAAAGAATAGATTAAGACTGAAATAATGGAACGCTTAAAAGGGAACGAAAAAAGATATATATATATATATATATATATATATATATAAATATATATATATAAATATATATATATTTATATTTACATATGTATATATATATGTATATATATATATATATGTATATATATATATATATATATATATATATATATATATATATATATATATTTTATTAAAAGTATTAGACATATTTTTCCTTTTAACTTTATTGGTATATCCTATTTTATTTTATTTTATTTATCAATATAAAAATTATGAACTTCATTTCCTTTATTTCCTTTTTTTTAAATATTTCCAGGAATAGCTGCCTTACGCGCAACAAAAAATGATGGTTTTATTCTGGTGTCGTTAAACCCCCTCTCTTGTTTTTGCTGATGAGGAGACTGTGTTTAAAAAAAAAAAAAAACTTTTATCAAATTATTGTTCAAGACATATTGTCTATTTCAATAAAAACATCGTTTCGGAAACGACCGTACGCTCGAGTTGATCTTATTTGTTCTTTTCTTTATGAAATTGATTTTAATTCACAATTATGAATCATTTTAATAAATGTTAATATAGCTCTACGATACCTTTATTTACTGAGTTTTTTTTATATATCTTCAGTACAATGGACGCTGTTTTCTTATAAAGTATTAATACCTTTACTCATACATAAAAACAACGTTGCTTTTTGGACTCTAAGTCAAATTACCTCTATAAAATATAAAACATATATATATATATATATATATATATATATATATATTGTCTTCGACGATCGGGCGAATTCATCTTATAAAAAACGGATGACAGGTACCTATCTATATATATATATATATATATATATATATATATATATAAATTCACCATTAAACATTTTTTTAAAGATGAAATAGCCTGATCGTCGTAGACAAGATTCAAGCAAGGACGCAAAGTCTACGTAGATTTATAATTATATAGATATGTTGAAATGGGGGTGAGCGTGCGTGTGTGTGCGTTTGCGTGAGTGTACGTGTGTTGGTGGAACTAGAAATGTTATATGTATGTATTCATGTATAGAAATACTTCTCCACGTACTAAATTTCATTGAGCCAGCATCGAGCTAGGGCACATCTGTTCTTGTATACAACGCATCATGTAAGATTAATGTTCTTGTATTCCAGATGCAACAGGCGTCGTTGTAAATGTCTGGTTATATTTCTCATGATATATGTCATATTATGTTGTAACAGTTTATAAATTGACTGCATTTACCGGGAGGAAAGCATCGTCCTTTTGCTTTAAGAATATTGCCTGCTATTTAATAACATTTCGAAGTCGATTTGATAGTTTTTAAAAACTACAACCGGAAAGAAAAACTGTAGAAATATAATAAATAAATAAAACACTGAATCGTTTCCGTTGAAGTTGTTCATTTCTTTTCTGGAAGATTGATTGTCGTCAATCGAGGAATCAAGGTCTAGTACTTTAATCTAACTAAACTACAAGTGGGTCATTCATCACCGTTTTAAACGGCCTGGGGCGCCTTCACCCCACTTCTAAGACCATAAGTCTCTGGAGATGCAAGGCGTAACTGATTTTACCTGAAAGTAGGTTAATTTCTTTTATTACTAAAACAGAAACAGCTGTAGAACACCGTCAATATCCGCATACAGGAAACACCTGTTTGTCGTTGAGGGCGTCGTATACTATCTGACAGGTGTAGGGTGTTCTTCTAAGAGCGTCTAAACTACTGGATTTAGCCTTTGAATTGGCGGTGGAAAAAATAAAAATGAATGTAACCCAGATCAGTATTCAATTTAAAGTACAACTTCTGCTATAATCGTTCTACGAGCTGCTTTTTTTTGCTTTCTGTTTCCCTTGCTGTATCAACATGCCGATATTTAAACGTAGTGTGCATAAACATCTCGCTGCGCAAGTGAGATGTTCATTTTTCATATTGATAAAAAGCAAAACTGAAAACAAAACGATAACCGTCCACTTATTTCTACGGCATATCAACCACTTACCTATCATTAAATGCTGCATTCAGTCATTTCTCTACACATAAGTACATTATATTTATCATATAATATTACGTGAGATCACCTTTAATCAGCATGATACTATAGATTTCACGTCGGGTAAACGACTCAGAATAAAATGTATTCATTTCACAGTACCTCTTACTCTATATTTGATCCAATAGGTGCGCAAAGGTACTGTGGTAAATTACTTTGGTCTACTCTTATATTATGTTAAATTAGTTTGGTCTTCTGGGATATTCATTGATATTTTTGTGAGAGCTCGTTTTACGGTTGCAAATAAACACAGAACATCAAAACAAAGTAACAACATGCATTGCAACAGATACAATAGGCGGGTTGTTCGTGGTAGCCGAGGAACGACCTAGGTTGGTTCACCGAGTGTCAACTTGTTATTTATTTGTTTCCCACGAAACAAACGTGACACAAGTTCGGTTTAATGTAAGAGATAACCAGCTCCCCTCAACAAGGGATTCTACAAAAATAAAATTGCCTTAATATAGAAGGGCTTCCCCTCTCCATTCATTAAGTACAATTAATGTGCGTGCTGCATCTAAGCTAAGCCACTAGTCCAGTACGAGTACGGGGTGCCGATTGTTTATCTATTTGTTCCCCACGAAACTAAATGTGACACAAATTCGATTTAAGGTGGGAAATAACCAGCCCCCCTTTAAAGGGGATTCTGCAAAAATAAAATTGCCTTAGTATAGAAGGGTTTCTCCTCTCCATTTATTAAGGACAATTAATTTGAGTGCAGCATCTCTGCAAATACCACACTTCAGTGGCCAGCCCAGTACAAGTATCGGGTGTCGACTAATACCTTACGGCTTAGTATCCTGGTATTCATTGAGATTAGAGTAGTCTATTAGTAGATAATATAGGTTAGTTCCGCAACAACACCCCTCTATCAAGTTTATACCTCCGGACAGTTTATCAGCATGTTTTCTCTGCTTGTTTTTGAACGGCTCGATAATCTTTTTTTTTTCCTGCCCGAATAAATTGGTTCTTGTTTGATTCGAGGAGGCTCAATATAAAACGTCTTATAAACGGTTAGAATAGACTCTTGGGATAGTCATTGTTTAACGCATTCTTTTTTCTTTTGCCATTCAAGAAAAACGTTTTAGTGGCATTTTTACTGGCGATAATTTAATAAAACAATTTATTACATGTGTCGGTAGACTATGCCACGAATAATTAAGGTATAATAAATCTCACCTAGGATTCCACTTTTGATAATCCATCAGACAAGGTGCGATATTGTCCCAGGGGTTTCAACGACTGTTGTTAACCTGATGAACTGCTTTTCTGTTAGGGGGCAGATACTTTTTGTTTGATCTACAATAGTATCGTTTCTGTTTAATTTTCGGTGCTTGAACAAGAAAAGTTTCCTTTTAATTTAGTTCTCAAGGCATGTGCGTCTGGTGTCATCCTTATATTTGTTTGGCAAAAATATTGCTGGGTTGGTTCCATAATTTAAATTCATGAATCCAGTCTAAGCCAAGTAGGTTAGTGTTATTCCTCAATATAAAAGTTTTAAATTTTTTCCTATTTCCCAATAAATTCGACTAAGTATGTAAATTTACTGTCGCAAATTCTGAACCCGAATCGAGTTGCCTTTGTTTTTATCATGATTTTCTATAGTCAAATATTTTTAAAACTCTTCTTCCTTATTTTCAGTTGCCGCAAAACACACTCATGTGTTTTATTTATTTTATTTCTGCAATAAGTAACTTCGTATTTATATTTTGTATTATATATTTTAGAAATTAAAAAAGATCCTTGATAAATATGAACAGTATATAACCCAATGAAAATTACTTCATCGAGTACCGTAGACAGCTTCGATATTCCTCGTACCATTTTAATACTTTCTGTTCGTGAACTTTTGTAGTGTTAGGTTTGGTCCAGTTTTTAATTTTGTTAGGACACACCTCCTAATTTTCGTATCTCAACAGACGTCAGTCTTCGCGGAACTACTAAACATTAAAATTGTCTGCACTGAGGTCTTCAAAGGTGAATTCATCCCAATGTTAATAAATCATTGCTGCGTACGTTGTGAAATCATCATTTCTATGCTTTGGCTAATTCAGACATGGCCAACCCGTATGGAATGAATGCACTTTCAGGCTGAATAGTTCTGTAAGAATATCCACCGTCTAATCGAAAGATAATTACGACATTTTACGTGGTAAAAAACACACACACTTGTTATGCTCGGTCGTCTCTAGTTTAACGGACGTTATTCTGGCGCAAACACTGTTTGCAGTAGACACTTACAGAAATTTCATACCGACTGAAATAAGGTTCAGATGATGAACTTCTTAAATTCCGAAGCATTTAATATTGTGAAAAGGTGGTACTATTAATTTTAGGACTTGAGTAAGCAGCTATTTCATGTGCTCTTTATGTTTATATTGCTGGGCCTCTAGCCTCATTAGTTGTTCTTTTTGTCTTTCATCTGGGTGTTTCTGGTGTTAAGATAATTGGTGTTGTTCTTGTTTTTGTTGTTGTTGTTGTTGTTCAATTTGTAGTGTTCATAATTTTTCCAATATACTTTGTAAGGCATCCACTATTGTACGATTGATGGGTAAAATACTGAATTTACGAAAATAAGCACAACCCTATTCAGATTAAGAAAATGTTTGTATTCTTGGAAAACTGAGGGAAGAGAACAGTACTTTCCAAATGAACTTGAATAGTGTTTGAAATTTAAAGAGAATGACTTTTCCCATAAAATGAGAGAAAATATCTCTCGATAAATATTCAATATTCGTTCCAAGAAAATGTCTTGCATAGCACTAAAAATGTTGACCGAACGGAACACCCCAAAATCCATATGTACGTTTTTCTTTTTGTATATATATATATATATATATATATATATATATATATATATATATATATATATATATATATATATATATACATTTTACAAGGGACGGAAACTTATCTTCTTGCTCATTTCTAAAACGTTTTATTTTATTTGTAATAATTTAGGTGAGAATATATATATATATATATATATATATATATAAAAGAAAATAAACTATTTGGCTTAATCCTCTATTTAACGTAAATGTCAAAGCTAATATACCTAAAGAATTCTTCAACATTGTACAAAAGTATTTCAAATACCCACACAGATATAGTTCTATTTTCAATAAAAAACTCAATCAGGAGTTCTTATTCAAAAATGCCTAATTTAGCACAAATTATCTTAACATCTAATAGCAAACAATTATATCAGCCCAAAAATCGTTTTTCCCAATTACACCCAAATCGAACTTTAATTGTTATAAGAAACATTTTGCCACTCAATAATGATTGCATTTAAAAACATGTTATGTATTCATGCACAATCACTGAGCTCCCACACAATGCTCCCATAGCAGACACTAATATTTCATTTTCAAGTTATCCTTCTTCCCAATCTCCATCTGATATAGTTACTAATCTAATATTCCACTCGAGTAGCCCGTCCATTTAAAATCACAAAACTAACAATAATAATAATAATAATAATAATAATAATAATAATAATAATAATAATAATAATAATACTAATAATGAGAATAATAATAAGAAGAATATAATAATGAAAATAATATTTTTCCTAACAGCCATCCCAATACGAACACCACTCATTATCCCTCCAAAACAGTCGTCGTACTATCATTGGCCCACCCTTTTTGGAACACACTCAAAAAAATTAAAACTAGTTTACTAATACAAATCAGCAAATTTATATTAATATCAGACCTCGAGATTTTAATAAATACATATATATATCGGCGCTACTTTAACATTTATTAAGAAAAGAATATAAACCCACATTTCTTCTTTTAACAACCATAATTCTAATGATAACCACGGAACTTCTCTAACCACTTTAATTAAAAAAAACTTAATTCTAATAACAACCCCTTCTCAATCAAATGGACTATCATAAAAAAGTTCAGTCTTATACGCCAGGCTTTAAGTCATGTCGCCTCTCCACAACCGATGTTATAACTATAATTACTTCCCCTTGAAGTAACAATATAATACATTCTAAAAACGAACTAATCTCTTTCAGCAAACATAAGTCCAAATTTAATTATGACAATTTTGAAATTACATAGCTATTACTTTAACCTTTCATATATATATATATATATATATATATATATATAATTTTTCTTTAACATTATCGTTTGTTTCTACATACTGTATTAATACTTTATAACTTAATAATCCTTTATTTTAATACTTTATTCTCTTTTTGCCTGACCGGTTTTTTATCTGCAATTTCCATTTTAGTCTTTAAATATTCCTATATATAAATGTACATACACATTCATATCTTGCATATATATTTACTTATATTTTACTATATGTATTTACTCACATACTTACTTGCCTTATCCGGAATTTTCAGATACCGGCCTACCTCTCCTCTTAAAATCTTTTTAATTTTTAGTTTATATTTTATTATTATTTATTATTTATTATTTATTTATTTTACTTTTTCATTTAGTGTCTTTTAATAACTCTTGCTGACATTTTTTTACGTATTAATCTGTATATTTAAGTTAACACCTTTTCCCCTATATTTTTGCGCCTTTTAACGTCCTATTGTCTGGGTCATTTTGACATTTTCTTTTCTATCTTATATTTAATTCTATCACCATTTAATCTTTTTTCTCTCTCTTCTTCTCCACTGATTTTTCTTAATTACGCTTTGTCTCGGCAGCCGTGTTAAACGCATATCTTACTTTTCTTTTATTAATATTATTGGAAATTTTTCCTTGTACATATTTTTGAATTATTCCACGGATGTCCTTTGATTTTTCCTATGCAAATGGAAATTTAATTAACTTTCTTGGATTTACATTTTTGGATTTTACCGTCATTAGATACCTTACCTTTCACCTGACTATCCATTCTCGTGAAATCACTTTTTTTCTTCGCCATATTCCCTCTGCTTCACTTTTTGTTATCAAGTAAGATTATTGACTTACTTTCAGGTTACTCAAATACGTTTGTACGCAAAATCCGATGTCGCATTTTGCTAATTCCTACCCTCTGACTAGAAGGAAAGTATTTCTTCGAAACTCAGTGCATCAAGGACTATCCACTTATTAAGATTTTCCTTTTTCAGATTAAATATGTATTTAACTCTTTTCAAAGTGTTTCATTATATTTTATTAACTATTTGTTCTTATATGTATATTTATATATATTGCAACAGTATATATATCTCTCTCTCTATATATATATATAGATAAAGTTCATAAATTATATTGTATCAAATTAACTACAGTACATTCTTGAGGAAAATCGCCATTTTTGTATTCCACTTATTATCTATTCATCATTTGCCTATTGTCAACACACTTTACGTACTCATTTACACGGTATATTGTGTTCCTTTATACAATAAATGAGAGCGTTTATGTCGCAAATGAAATTGTTTAAATATACTTGCATAGCATTAGAAATTTCAATTGAAACTCCAGTAAACTGCATGCTTATATTTTGCAACATTTTAAAATGCATATTTTTCATTAAAAGCAGTTATTTCGGAATGAATAATTATATATTTTTTTAATATTTTGAAATAAACTCTCGTTTTATTATTACTGTGTTATAAGTTTTTACTATTTTCTTATTTAATTTTTAACTGTATATCTTATTTTATTTTTAACTGTACATATATATATATACATATATGTGTATATATGTATAGATATATGCACATATATTTATATATACATATATGTATACATATATTTATATATATATGTATACATATATTTATATATATATGTATACATATATTTATATATATATCTATACATATATTTATATATATATATATGTATACATAAATTTATATATATATATGTATACATATATTTATATATATATATATATCTATGCATATATATATGTATACATATATATATGTATATATATATATATATATATATATATATATATATATATATATATATATATATATATATATATATTCCTACTGGATATTCATCCGGTATTAAACATGGAATATATTCTAAATGTAAGAAAGTTAAATAATTTCTGTTTTATCCGTTGTTAAATTGCTCAAATAAAAAAAGGTAATATAATGGGATTAATTGGAGTATAACTTTGCGTGGGCGTTTCAAAAAATAACGTGGTGAGAGTAATTTAATATAGAAATTTGTTATTATTTTTGATGACATTTCTTTGTTTGAAGACTTGCCAACAATATTTGCGTGTGGAACCCAGCTCCATATGCGTGTGGCACACAGCAATAATTCCAGCGTATCCCAGAATGCTATTCAACATTTGTCATAATTCTTCCTAAATTGGTTAAAATAAGAGAACAATAAAGAACGTGTTTACGTTGAATTCGAAAAAAAAAAACCATATAGTCAGCTGGAATATAGGCAAACGGAAGAGAGTTACACAGGTGTGAAGATCTAAGAAAGAAGAGTTTTTCATGCGATCGACGTGTAGGTTTAGGCGCGGAAAAAGATTGGGGGAAATTATTGATACTGATTTCAGCTAGATGAGTGTTTCTCGTGAGTGTTTGGCGAGGGTTTGACCATAGATTGGAGCTTAGACCTGCACTTGTCATGAAAATAACAATAAAGCAAAGACAGACTCGCAACTTCTCTTTTATGAGAACGTAAATGTATTTGTCTCTCCCTCTCTCTCTCACTCTTTCTCTCTCAATATCTATCTATATATCAATCTGTTCATCTATCCATCTATCTATCAATCCACCTATCTGCCCATCTCTCTGTCTACACCCCCATATATATATATATATATATATATATATATATATATATATTTATATACATGTACATATATATATATATACTAAATATATATATATTTATATATGTATAATCAAAATAATAATCAGCATTCGATCATCTCGCCGTATTCATCAGAATCTATTTTACAATATCCTTTTCTCAACAACAAAACCTGAATTGTTGTCTAAAATGAATGCCTCGTATTTATTTTTAATCACCCGACATTGATAGAGGGGCTTCATTATTTTTATTATAACTGAACCTATGCGTTCATGACACAGTTACGGATATTTACAGCGTAAGACTCCAAAAAACAACACCTGTCATGAAATTGTTTCAGAAGCAGAGATGCATAGGTGAACTTCGGAGAATGCTAGTGAATATCTATAAAAATTAATTATGGAAATAATAAAAAATGTAGCGCGTTTAAATGTTACTACTATCTTTCTTGTATCTGCTAAATTTTTATTATTATAAATTAAAAATGTTATTGTTGGAACGACTCTCCTGTATATATATTTCACATTCGTATGTAATTTATCGCCATCCACACTTTTAAAGGCGACCTCATCTGATCATCAAATATGTAATAAAAAATAAGTATTGTAAAATTTCATTCGATAGACTAAGGCTTATATAGACTATTATAACAGCATTTCTCATATCCAAATAGAATTGTACTAGCATGAGTGCCCGGTGTTGCCCGGATATTTGGAGGTGTATGTTAAGCAAAAAAAGCCGTCAATTTTTTTTAACTGACCCCTAGTATGACCCCTTAAAATTTATTGTTTTGGGCTCAACTACAGTTATTAAGTCAGATCCATATCGAAGGAACCTATATCTAAAATTTCAAGTGTTTAGACAAAAAATTGTTGAAGGAGTTTGGTAGAGCTCTAAAAGGTCAAACTGTTGAACTTTGACCCGTTAATCGCCAAATTTCTGGCGGAAAACCGATCACATAGACTTTCCCAAATGTCAGTACTCTGCATATTGAATTTCGAATCTGTAGACTAAAAATTGACAGAGTCATTGCGTAGGGAAATGTACAGAGAGAGAGAGAGAGAGAGAGAGAGAGAGAGAGAGAGGGAGAGAGATTGAGAGAGAGGGAGAGAGAGATACACAAACAGACTGATACACAGACACGTTCACTTTTATAGATATACTAGCATGGTGACCGGCGTTGCCCTGGTGTGAAGTGTATGCTGAACAAAAAAAAAACAAACAAACAAACAAAAAAACTGTCAATTTTTTAAACTTTGACCCCTATTATGACCGCTTAACATTTATTGTTTAGGGCTCAAACTCAGTTATTATACACACAGACACACAGACAGACGCACAAACAGACACACAGACACGTTCACTTTTATATATATACTAGCATGATTACCCGGCGTTGTCCGGGTGTTTGGAGGTGTATGTTGAGCAAAAAAAAAAAATGAATAAAAATACGGTCATTATGTTTTTAACTTTGACCCTTACCATTTATTGTTTTGGGCTTTAATCAAGTTATTAAGTTAGATCAATGCCAATGGAACCTATAATCTAAAATTTCAAGAGTTTAGACCCAAAATTGTCGGAAGAGTTTTGTAGAGTTTGGCCGAAAACCGACCACATAGATGTTCACAAATCTCAGTACTCTTAATATTAAATGTCGAGTCTGTAGACTAAAAATTGACAGAGTTATTGCGTAAGGAAATGTGCACAGATAGACCGATACACAGACATACAGACACACAGATAGACACACAGACACACATACACTTTTACTTATATATATATATATATATATATATATATATATATATATATATGAGAGAGAGAGAGGGAGAAATACTAATAGATTAAACAAAAATATATGCGTATACATAAATATATATTGAAACAATTTTTTTGTTTACTGTAAAGATTTTACGCAAATATTATCTAAGTATAAATCATGTAGAATATCTACATGAATATAATTACACGTAATAGTTAAAGAAAGATGATCATCCCATAAGAAAACCGAAACATAATTCTAGGCAATTAATTATTAAAATGAATGTTTAAAAGAATATGCAAATTAGCTAGATCTTTTGCAGATGGATGCAATTCATCGACCCATATATAAGATAATTGTATTTTCTTTTTAAATAAATAGAAGATAGGGGTTTTAATATGAATATCAATACACACAAAAGAAAAACGAATTTATAAGAGTATAGAAAATAGATAGATAATATCGTGGATGGGTCCGCTTGTATGAAACATGTGGACGTAACAAATGCATATAATGTTTCTGTGAACATGTACACAAATACATATTGCATTTTGAGCCCAACATTATAGTCAGAGGAATCTACTTGAACTAAAGTAAGTATCCTCTCTAGGAAATTGGACACAAAATAAGGTGTAGGTTTAATGAACCTCTTTTTGTGTAATAAACTGCATTCGAACTTGATGCATCGAGATTTCTATTCTGCGTAGTTTACTACCTAGCCAACTTCAAACCAAATGTGTTTCAATTTAAATAAATGTGTTTGAATAATATTTCATAGCGTCTGCTTCCTGTCCGCGCTGGATACACATGGAATAGAAATATTTTTTCAAGCACAGCGGCAATATACATTGGATGAATGTTATAACTTTTGAATTTCCACTAGTTTGGGTAAGTTTTCGTATTTTAGAAGGTGTCTTCAATAAGTGCCTATAGTTTTGTATATAGGACATTTTATTGATAGTATCGACAGGAAACTCTCTACTTGTTGTGCCGTTTCAACATCTTCTGGACGGTCCTCTTATGTGAACTTTCAATGACCAGCGTCACAACCTCTTTCATCTCCTAAATTGTTTCATAACGACTATCTCTAAGGTTCTCTTTGAGTTTAGGAAATAATAAAACCTCACGGGTAGCAATGTATTGACTACAGGGAGCGTGGGGAACTCTCTTGATGCTCATCTTGGTCTGTGACAAGGATGGAACCGCCATTGTGACAAACTTTGCGCAAATCTTCGGCATCTTCAATTCCTGTCTAATAATTATGCGCACACTCCACACACTGATGTCAAACTGTTAACGTATTTTCTCTACAAACATACGGCGGTCCATATTGATATCTTTTGTATTGAACCAATCAACTCTGGTGTTCTGACTTCCTTACTCCTCCCACAACTCTCATTTCCCATCACATACTCCCCACCTTACTTGAATCCCTCATGGAATTTGAAACTGATTCTCGGTTCTTGCAAGATGGGAAAAGTAGCCTGAAGCATGTTTCTGTGACATTTTTTCAAGTTTAAAACATAATTTCATTGCATATCATTCTTCTAAAGTGTGCTCACTTCCGGATTGCCATTTTTAAATTTACCAGCTGCGGAAATCAGGTTTTAGTGGGTGTATGTCAAATCCACTGTAACTTCTCATTTTAACCTTAAATCTTACAAATTAGCTACTCATCTCACAAGGTAGATTATCATTAGGACTGTTACAACAGAATATTTTTAATTCTTTTGACTCTCGGGTATATATCCGACACAGATCCATTTAATCAACCCGGAACACATCCGGCTATATAAAAACATATAATATATTAACAGATATATACTCAAGGGTCGAAACAATGAAAAGAATATGCTGTCATCACAGCCCTAATTATGATTACATACTGAATTTTCCACCACAATTTAAAATGCCTGTACAAAAAATCTGGAACGTATGGAAGGCACACGTACGTATCCTAAATCAAAAGCTATCAAAACAACCTTTGGTTTTAATATCAAGTGCGACCAAATCTCAAACCACATATTTCCTAATCAAATTTCATGTAATAAACGTTATAATTAATTGTAATAAACGTTATAATTTATTGTAAATCTAACGTTAAATGTTGTTACGAGGAGTTTCACGAATGAAAACGGAGGGCTTTAGTTAGTTCAGGAAATTATTTGCCGCCTGAACAAATCAGTACAGAAGAAAATATATATCAATTAGGAAACTGAAGTATTTGGCACTTGGTAATTTCTGGTAATCTTTTCCGCAGACAGTTTTGAAGCCATCCGTAAATGATTTAGAATAAACAATTCGTTAACTTTCATTTCGGTATTTGGTAAATATACATGGCTTATATTTCAGCGCGCAGCAATAAATTGGGGTTAAATATGCTTACGCGGCTAATGCAAGTAGGAAGGAAATTCGAGTGCGTTAATGCCCCTATCAAAATACACACACACACACACACATCGACATGCGCGCGCACACGCATACTTTGTATAATAAAGATACATGTCTATTTGAATACATATGGGTTATGTTTCGACGAACAGTAATAAATTGCCTTTAAATATGCTTAATCGGCAATGCAAGTAGGAAAAATATAAGCGTGATAATGACGATAGAAACACATAAACAGAAAACTATACACACACATACACACACGCATCCATACTATTAATAAAATTCTAGACGTTTGTTTATTAATGTGTGTGCATATATACCAATAACACTGTCGAGCGGATGAATCGAATTGAAAAAATACTTTTTTCCGCTGAAAATTGTGAGTACCTAGATTGTCCTTATCTATATATGGTCCGTAACCAACAACGCCGAGTCACAAAAGAGCCCGAAATAAAGGTTTTGGAGCGGTTTCGTTCACTTGTCGAAAACTTTACTTACCCATGTACACGGAATTTAGCAGTGTCTAAATACAATCGCGGTACATCTTTCGACATACGGACAGGACCTGTGGAGCAATAGATACCGCGTTTGACTACGGATCAGAAGATTCCAGATTCGAATTCTTGCAAGTTCGTAATAATTTTAACCATCATTTTATTCAACGTTTAATCATTATCCTTACCCTTAGAATACTTTGGGGTTTTTTCAGTGATTTTTTGTGCATATTGGGATTTCCCATACTCCGAGTTCACAAGGTAAGCGTTGATGTTAAAGGGATGTTGAGTGCACTTGATGTTGAGTGTACTCCATGTTGTGTTTGACTTGGCGCTGTGTGTGCCGACGCGGCGCAGCGACTAGTGTATAAAATTATATAAAAAATAGAAAGAGTATTTATATTTAAGTATAAAAATAAATTATATGCTATAAATGGAATAGTTATATTTGCAAAGGCTTTATTCATGTCTTGTGCTCCTTTGAAAAATCTTATTAATTCACGCAATCAATATATTTCACGCCACCTTAAAGAAAAAGAAGAGTATAAAAAGGATTGATCACGTTCAAGATGAAGATAACGTGAGAGACCTCACATCCTTAAGGAGGTCAAGTGAGGCGGGAAAATGGATAATTAAATGTTGTAAAATAAAAAAGCGAGTTTTCCTATTTTTCTACTTTGTTACTGAGGCAACAACGTTTGGGTAAAGTTACAAAATGTAATAATATTGTCACACTATATTTTGCAGATTGAAATATTTTAGATTTGCGCTGAATTTCCTACATAGTTATTTCTCAAAGACTAGCCTGAGTGTCCGGCGTTGCCTGGGTGTTCGGAGGTGTGTCTTTAGCAAAAATAAAAAGTAAAAAAACCCCAAAAAGTGGTAGTAGGCAGGCAGGCTCGAACTCCTACCGAGAAGTAAGAAATAGAACATAAAAAAAGACATGACGTCTTTGCCGTTGCTTCCATTGCCACACCGGAAGTGACGAAGGCTATTCAATCGTAAAGAGAATATTACTTTTGAAAATATCGGCGAAAAAAACGACCCCTCCTTGTAGAAAGGTGGCCCGTTGAGGATAAATAAATAATTGTTTTTGGTCATTTTTTTTATATTTGTTGTCCGAAGGGTTGAGCTCTAAACCAATACCGATTCGTGAAAATCTTTTTCGAAAGTGTTAGGCAGACATACATATATACATATATACATACACACATACATTTAAACAGAAAGGTGAGATTTATATAATAGATGAATCTATGAATTTACATTTTTATTTCTTCGTAATCCTGATCAAAATATGAATAAGGATACTAAATTTTGTAGCATTATACACTCGTTTTCATTTTCATGAAGAGAAATGAACTTGCTGCAAAAAAAATTCTCTCCAGGATGAATTAATTGTACACGTCTTGTGATAGTTATTCTTTTTGTATATACAAGATGGACAATAAATCGCGCACCGCATAATTTAAAACAATTCTGATAGTAATAAACGGTCCTATATTAAAAGCAAAATAACCAATAGAATGGGAAACACGTTGCTCATGCTGGTACAATTATAAATAGCCATAATGTTCTCCATTATCTTTGATACAAAATTCAAATCCATGTTCGAAATTTCCATACACTTTGTCATATAAGTCGTTGTTTCAATCTATGCACCTATGAATTATCCGCTTCCGAAGATAGTGGACATTGCGGAGAAGAACATTTGTTTAAGATGGCTCCCCACCAAAAATTAAAAAAAAAAATCATTGCGGTCAAGTTAGATTACCTTGGCGATAATTCTACAGTGCCTTTTAACCCAATGCAATTTGCAATAATGCCATTCGGTCAATGACGCACAACCATCGCATAAGGAGGCGGGATACCATCTTGCGTATTGATAGATGTGCTCCAACTCAAGCATGAGATCATTTCAAGTACACCTCGTCGGTATCCGCCACTTTAGAGAAAGAATTGGCTGAAAACATGACTCATCCTTACTACGGACCGCACTACCGCTTAATCTTTAGTATGTTCAATACAATGTTGTTTTTCGCACAAATAATAACGACAGATTTCTTTATTAACGTCGCCGTTCACAAAGTTAGCTTCACTGCTGGACTATGCTTCCAAAATTTCGGAGTCTAAATTAGCTGATCTTTAAACCAATTAACTATCTAAAGTGCTTAGACCAAGTAAGTATCTAAAGTTCTTAACCGCTGGACTATGCTTCAAAAGTTTTGGATTCTGAATCAGTTGATCTTTAAACCAAGTAGCTATCTAAAGTTGCCGGTCTTTGTCATGTTCGTATTGCTTATTGCAGTTTGTAGGGATGAAAACTTTCAGCTTTGATGATACGTCTGATGCTGGTTCTTTGGGTAGTGAGTTCATTTGACGATCATCACAATGGTTTTATTGGAGTGTTACGGGGGCGCCTTTTTCAGTTTTGTCAGACCGTCTTAAAGAGCTACATCGTGGTTTCATCAGACACTACTAGTTTTACGAAATTCCAAGAAGAAACGCCATATTATCATGTATGAGATAAGATCAAAATCAGAATAAATTCAATAAAATTTCTCAGCTACAAACCGATTATTGGCGCATCGGTAGAAGATATAAGCACTAGTTTAACTCGTTTGTCAATTTCAAATATCGGAAAATTAAAATAAAGTGTTTTTAAGAGGAAATAATAATAGCAAAGCTCTAATAGAATTAAATTAGAACTTTCTAGAAAGTGATACATACAAATAATGTTTCATCTTTCTAGATAAGTGGTGCATGGCGTAAGACCCATTCTGCATATTAAAATAAAAAACATTGGCGTATCTAAATTTTCCATTTCTTGATAATGGGAGTTAATTTTTGCGGCAAGATGATTCTATTCACAAATTCAATTTATATTTTTAAATCTTTTGCATCTAAACAGATTCATATTTATTGTACACGAACTCTATTTGTAAACTAATTTCATTGATCGAATTTTGCCATTCAGTATATTTGGATTTATGGCCTTCATTTTTCATGTTATAATACTTTTTGTTATATGGACATTTTATTATTCTATTAATTTATATGCTTACGTGCAATTCTATATTATATTTTGTTAGTTGTGTCCTCTGAATACTAAAAGCCTGCGTTTTAAAATTCCATGGATTAAGGAATAATTTCATCATATATCTTGTGTTTAACCTTAAATGAATTAATAAGTAATGCACCTTTTTTCATAATATTTGATTATATGTATATATATATATATATATATATATATATATATATATATATATATATATATATACTAGCATTTCAGCCCGGCGTTGCCCGGGTGTTTGGAGGTGTATGCTGAGCAAAAAAAAAAGAGTAGTTTATTTTAATTTGACCCCTATTATGACCCCTTAAAATTTATGGTTTCGGGCTCAAATCACTTTATTAAGTTAGATCCAGGTTCAAGGAACCTATATCTAAAATTTCAAGTGTCTAGACCCAAAATTGTCGGAGGAGTTGTGTAGAGTTCTTAAAGGTCAAATCGTTAAAATTTGACCCCTTAACAACTAAATTTCTGGCTGATACCCATCACATCGATTTTCCCAAATCTCAGTACCCGGTATTTCAAATTTCGAGTCTATAGACTAAAGATTGACAGAGTTATTGCGTAGGGAAATGTACACAGACAGACAGACAGACAGAAAGACACGTTCACTTTTATAGATATATATTTATATATATATATTCATCCACATACAGTACTGTTTTGCTGTATCACAGCTCCTCAGTGCGGCTAGACAGGCAACTACCTCAAGCCAGGATCGCAACCCGACCGACTTTACGACAGTCAAGGTTTCTAACCATTACACTAAACAGCTGCTGTGGGAGTAGTGAATTAACGATATTTTGACATCGTCCGAAATTCCTAAGCTCGAGTTGTTTACACAAATAATCGCTTAATATGCTAATGATATTTCGTGTATGATTATGTTCAACTCAAGATAAGGCGCATTGTAGTCATCCACGTACAGTATTGATTTGCTGTATCACAGCTCATCAGTGCGACTAGGCAAGTATATATATATATATATATTTATACATATATATATGTATATATATACATATTTATATGTACACACATATATATATACATATATATATATATATATATATATAGATATATATATATACATATTCCAAATGTTTGTCGTATAACGGCAAACACAAATAAGTATGAACATTTTTGTTTGCCGAAGGCAGACGAATGCCATATGATATCTTATGCTCTAGTAGAATATTGTTTAATATGTGCCGCCCTGGATGTACGGTTCACAGACCGACGGGTGATTACGGTCGAACCCCCGAAGGGATTCGACAATGTTGCGAGAGGCTGTTTGTGGTTTTCATAGCTGGTAACTATTAAGCCAATGAAAGCGAAAATCTACAACATGTTTTAGATCTAAAATATTCTTACACTTTGCATCATTTTCATCCTAGAGTTTTATTTATATATTACTGCGTCATAGTAGATAATTGTCTCTGCGCACGGTATCACTGTTGAGTCGTTTTGAATGAAAGGATCGATCAATAGCAGAAAAATACTTAATTTACACTTGACGGTGTTAAAAAAGATTTATTTATTCCGTATAAATCAAATTTGTATTGCTGGCATCTTTTTCTCTGATACCTTTCCAGATAGAACACTTTTTTAGGAAATACATTAGATACTTACGGGACTTGCCGCATAATAGTTTCAAACATTTTCAAATGAAAGTGATTTTTCTGTGAAACGAACAAGATTCGAACTTGGCACAACCAGGCTGTAAATACGTGCAGTTTATCATTTTGTCATTGTAACCTCCCTGGTGTCGTTTTTTCCGAATTGTACAACTTAAACTAAAGAATTTTACCAGGAATGTATATGTAGTATCAGTTAAGTCCAATGCTGGTATAATAAAATCGTTAAGTCTGTATTCATGCCGGAGTTTATAGAATAACTATATGTCAAAAATTATTTTTCTCTTAAATTAATGCCTCTATAAGTAAATATACTCTGGCATTGTTTTATTATTGTTTTATTTATTATTTTTTATTAAGAGCAATTAGATAAATTCTACAGGAAACATGGTATATTTCATCATGGAACATAACATTGTTCTAAATTAGTGATTAAACTAAGTGATTGTATGTTATCCGAGATTGTGTTTATACATTTTTAAAATGTGTTTGTACCAGAGTGTAACTACTTAGCAAGATCATAAAGCCATTACAATGATAGAATGTGACACAATATCGTTATGATTCGTAATGACGGGGGTGATATATACATATATATATATATATATATATATATATATATATATATATATATATATATCGAGCTATGTGTGGGTTCGTGTTTGACAAGCTCGTAAACCTTTATACGCGTATCTTCCTTCCCAAATAACTCTCCGACTACTCAAAATTATTATATATTTATACTATTTATTTACATTATTGAACGCATCTATTTCTTGTATGTTCGTCTTCTCGTCTAGACGCATGTTCGAGTATTTAACTCTGTTTAATTTATATATCTATAAAATTGAGAATGTGTTTGTGAGGATATTTTTCAACCTATATCCTCAATGGAATTTATTATATAGAAAATGCGGACATGTGGAAAACTTCTTAATCTGTTATTATCCGGAAGAAGAGCTGCTAATATGTCAAAATTTTTAAAAATTGGTACATGGCGGGAAATCGAATATTTGTCAACTGTTTCATACGTTATGAAAACACTTTCGAATAATCGTAGCAAGCAGGTAGAATGGTTATCGTACTGGACTCACTGTCTTTAGGTTTTGGTTCAATCATAGCCCAAGTATATTTGTTTATTAATAGAAATAAACTTTTTAGACAAAACATAATACTTGCATGCACATGTCTCAAATCTTTTACTTTATTTCTCATAGTAATTTAGCATTACGCTTTATAATTACCCAATTTCTGTTTATAATAAACTAGTTGTACCCGACCACGCCTTGCTGTAACTAAGTTTGTTAAAATTGAAAACAAAGATCATAGAGTTTCATATTTTTAAGTTTTCAATACTTGTGGATACACAGTATTTTTAGTCTTGTTAATGGTTATTGCAAACGCCAAGCTAATTGTGAAGTGCAATATCTTAAACTAAAATGGCATATCCGTTGAAGACATTCAATGCCCGTTCGCTGGCCGTTTTTTATTACGTTGACTGAAGGAAAAGTTGAGGATTTGATTTTATTATTGATATTCATGTGAGCATGCACTTGAAAGTCTCGTAAATTCAAAAATCTATTTGTATGCCAATATACTGTCTTATCAATCAAACATCGATGGAAAATATTAAAGGAAAACTTATAAAATATATATATTTTTTACACAGTGATCACCACTTATCAAGCCCCGGAAGCCACTCAGGGATAAGGGTTATTGCTTTGCTGTGGAGATTTGATGAAGTGGTTAATTAAGGGGGCGGTTCATTAGGAATTTGTTAACATTGGACTTGAAGACATCCAAGTTGTTGTCCGGAGGGAAGCAGGCAGACGGAACAGAATTCCACAGGCGTGCAGTTCTAAGAAAGAAGCTTTGTTCAGGGAATCCGCGTTTTGATTTAGGCACAGATATAGAGTGGGGGAAATTTTTCACAGTGGATTCAGCTAGACGGGTGTTTTTCGTGAAAGATTGGCGAGGGGGGACCAGTGATTGGAGTTCAGACGAGCACCTGCCATGGAAATAACGATAAAACATGGATAGGCTCGCAACGTCTCTTCTGTGGGAGAGAGGTTGCAGGGTAGAGAAAAGGGCATCCTCCACTAAGCCACGAAGTCTATTTTGTACTCTGTCAAGGCAGGATAGGCTGTTTTTAGCAGCTCCTGCCCAGATATGGCAATAGTATTCCATCCTTGGACGTACTTGTATTTTATATAGATGGAGAATTGCATCAGTAGTGAGATATCTTCTGGAGCCGTAGAAGGATCTCACCATCTTTCCAGCGACCTTGGCAACAGACTTGATGTACGTGTTCCATTTCAGATCAGGAGTAAACGTCAAACCCAGAAGCTTGTCAAAACACGGGGCCTCACCCAGACGAGAGCCATCCATCACAATTGATGCCAGCTGGGGATCAGAGCGTTGATGATGTAAGGATAGGAGTTTGGTTTTGGATGCATTAAAGGTAACCAGCCACATCTTCCCCCACTGAACCACGCGCTCGAGATCAGAGGAGAGAGAATCAGAGAGAACTTTGTCATTTACAGCCTTTGATGTATTGCCGTAGATGGTCGTGTCATCAGCATAGATTTCAACGAATGATTTAAGTATGTGTTTTATTTTCTTTTTTCTAATTATTTTTATAAGTTTTGAATATTAACACTATTCAATCATTTTTTCCACTCTCCGAATACTATTTGCTGATAGAAGTAGAATCTGCGGAAGCCATTGCAACGACGTAATATGTTTTTGAATGGCTGTCCCATCCAACTCAAATGCGCCCTTTAATTGGGTCCATTTGATAGAATTGAAACTAATAGGTAAGTCAGTGACTGTGTATTGTCAATGGATTGTGATGCTTTTACATATGTATTAGTGAGAGGATGCATGTTTGGGGGTGCATGGTTGTGTTTTTCTGTACTTACTTTGTTCCACAAGCATGGTGTTGTGTTCGTGGGTTGGTGTGTTTTGTGTTTCTGTATGCATATGCGTGTAGGTAAAGCGTATGCGTGCCACTGTGTGCGTATCTGTGATGTATAAATGTGCCCTCTATAATGTGAGTGTGTAAGTATATAAAGGTGTGCATACATAGTCACACATGTAGATGAATATCGTATACACATAAGGTGTTGTTTGCCAATTTTTATGGTAAGGAAATTCGATATAAATTATGTAAGCCTAAGTAGTCTCCCTTTGATATGGAGGATCGCACATATATTCCTGACGTAAACACACACATACGGACACACACACACACATATATATATATATATATATATATATATATATATATATATATATATATATATATATATAAAGAGAGAGAGACAGATAGATAAATAGATATGTGCATATATACATATGTGTATTTTGTGTATACACAATTCTCATGTATTTATTTTACGTATAAAAATATTAACTACGAACGCTTGTTTCACCGTATCTACTGACTGTGCCTATTGTTGGCGCTTTGAGTTTTGATACAGTAATCTACGCTGATGATCCGTAGATACGGCGAAAAACGTGTTCTTTGATGACTGTATTACACACACATACACACACACATATATGATATATATATATATATTATATATATATATATATATATATATATATATATATATATATAAGGAGATGAAGAAACTTATTAAGAGTAAACATGTTCTTACAATATTATTTAGTTATTGTTATTGTTCCTATAATTATATTCCATTTTCTTTTTATAGATGAATTCCTATCTATGCATTCTTAAGTACTCTTAACGAAAATAAGTTCAGCGAAACTATTTTGTTCTTATATTAATTTTTAGGGGGCTTCAGACTTTATCAGCAGAAGTAAGAAACAGACATGTAACAAAGTTGTACTAGTGGCGCCAATCACTAAGTCTATAGTAACATAATAATAATAATAATAATAATAATAATAATAATAATAATAATAATAATAATACATAGAAAAGTAGACTAACAGATAACAGGAACTACATAAGAATGGAATTGAACCTGCTTGAAAATGGTTTGTGAGTAAAAATGGTATGTATGAAAGACAAAGACATTCAAATAAATTAATGAGAATTACAGAGTAAAAAGTAAGGAAGTAAAACTATCTGAGAGGAAATCAAACAAAGAATGCTAACAAAACGTGCAATGCTGAAAGCGTCTGAAAAGTAAAGTGATAATAGGTTTGTTGGTCTGGAAAGTTTAACAAAGGATTTCATAGACGGTTAAAATAAATGTGACGCAAACGTCAATGGGGGGTGATATTTGGAATTTAAAATTCAATCATAATAGGGTTGCTTTTTTACTCGAAAAACAACGTAAGACAAAGCAAACCCAAGACGTGGTTACAGTTAGCAAGGAAAAAAAGTTTTAAAAATATAGGACAATTCCAAAATAGAAGGCGCTCTGACCAGATCCTCTAGTAAGATATTGAACCGAAAGAAACTTATCAACTTGCATGAAAGAAGTGTATCTCAAACGGACTGGATTTTGACAGGATATGTATGAAATCTAGTACAAAAAGATTGGGCATGGACATGTATCATAAGTACGGTTTACAGACTGGTAAATGCCATCACAAGCTTGCGCAAGTTTTCACGTTCATTAACGTGTTTAAAAATAACTATTTAAATATGAAAAATATGCTTATTAGTTCCTTTAAGGAACATATACTCTTTTTTATTATTACATGGCTAGACAGATTTTGGGCTCTTTATATAGTATTACGCTGATTACGAATCGTGATTAAATAATAACGTTATTTGTTTACCAGTACTTACATGGAAGTCACCTAAAAATGAAAAAAAAAACAATAGTTACTTCATACACTTGTAATTTACTTTAACATAACATGGAAAATATAGCACGGTTCTTATTGTTGCGAGGTACAAAACACGTATTATGATATTACATATTCACAACCGCAGTGAACACTACGAGAGTCATATAAGGTGAAGTAACTGCCATAAAGCAACACTAACCATCCGGAATCACCAATGGAAGCCAGTGGATTCCGCTAGCTGCCACTGCCGAACACTACATGACAATTGAAACCAGACGCTTGCGTTTCGGTCACTGCCGCAATTTTTCTTGAGCAAATAGTTGTTACCACTGGCAACCCCCGCCATTTATCAGTGTTAATATTTTTAGCTGTTAATCCCTAGTCGGTAATTTACTTGCACATGATATGGAATAAACATATGCAGCTTTTGTTTAAGGGGAGGGGACTCACTGTAGCTGTTTTGTATTTAGGTAAGATTTCTAGCCGCAAAGCCCGTAAACGAGTCTTGCTAGTATATATATATATATATATATATATATATATATATATATATATATATATATATATATATATATATATATATATATATATATATTTATATATATACAATTTTAGTCATTCAATGAATTTAAAAATTTATGGCGTGAAATTTCAAATAAAAAGATTTGTATTATTCTATGTAAGACAAAGAATACCTTTGAAATATAACTCCTCGTCCTATAGGATTTCGATGTCTACCATCTTTTCAGATGAGAAAATATTAGCATATAGTTATAATGGTTTACACCTTATTTGTAAACGTCAGTGAGACATGGATAATAACAATTAAAAGTTGTTTAAGTATTCAAATGTCATAGAATAAGGGGAATATTCTGCAGAGTATATATATATATATATATATATATATATATATATATAGAGAGAGAGAGAGATAAATGTATGAACAATTGATTAATGTTCAAACATGTTAAAAAACACCTTGAAAAAGAGTTACAAAACATATTTAATTTGAAAAAGGAAGTACAAGATAAGTGGATAGTCTTTAATCCGCAGAGTGTCAAAGAAATGCTCTCCTTCTCATCAGAGGGCAGGGATTTGCAAAATGCGGGATCGGATTTTGCATGTAAAAGTATTTAATGAAACCACAAGTAAGTCAAAGATGTGTATATATATATATAAATATATATATATATATATATATATATGTATTGTTGATGTTAGTCCTATATATATATATATATATATATATATATATATATATATATATATATATATATATATATATATGACTAACATCAACAATACGTAGGTCGATCCAAGGACGAATATCGCTTTTCAGAAGCCCAAAGGGCATATAAGGACCCTTTTGCTTCATGACATTAATAGATTACGGAAAAAAAACTGCTGCCTCGTGGGGTGGAATAAGTACCTTAAAACTGCTAACACATCATAGGGCGACGCGATATACTAATTAATTTGATATTAAGCAAATATAACTTGATATTATCACGACTTACATATGAATTTAATTATTTTCTTTAGGAAGTTGTTGCTCCGGATGGAGAGAGTTCATTAGGATATCAGATTTTTCTATCCGCGGTTTAATTCAAATCTATCGCGTAATTCCGGAAAAAAGAATATGATCTTGTACACTTTCTGAAATATATAGTACATAATTAAGTTAATGCCTCTCGACCTGCTTCCTGTTTAGAAAAAAATACTCATGTAAATATGGCCGGAAATAGCTGAAGTAATTCTCAAAAATTCAATAGTGAAACTGCAACTTTCATCTCGATGCTCATTCTCTTTAGGGAATATTTTAACCATGAAGGTTGTTAAATTGCTTAATCTGATAAAATAACATTAGTCACCTTATCATTATCCATGTATTAATACGATACCATGTGTGTTCTTTTGTGTGTCACGCTTACATTCAAGTTGTTTAATTGTCATCTTCTTCAATTTCTTGTCATCAATAATTTTACCAAGAATTATTCATAAGTTTTGGTTACGTTTCGACTATAGCTGATGGCACTTAAATCATCTATTTTTTTATAAATAATTTTATCAAGAATTCCTCATATGTTTTGGTTTCGGTTTCGATTATGGCTGAAGGAATTCAAGTTATATATATGTACATACATATATACATATACATATATATATATATATATATATATATATATATATATATATATATATATACATACATACAGATATTTTTATAAGTTTTTATTTCGGTTTCGATTGCAAACTAATGCACTCAAGTCATATGTATATATATATATTTTTATTTTTGAAATCACAACTTTCTAATATATAAAAATCGATAGAGCATTAACTATAATAATATATTCGAAATCTGCTATAATTAAAATATCATATTTAAGCGTACTTTACGACTTAGCTTTGCCTGGCGTTCGTGCTAGCTTACATAAATATTTTTGCAGTTTTAACAAAATAGCTACAATAATATCAGAGCGTCGTCATTTACACTGAACATCTACAGAATGTGAACATCAAGATATTACATTTGAACGAGTCGCCTGTGGAATTTCCAAAGCTCTGCTAATTATTATTATTATTATTATTATTATTATTATTATTATTATTAACAACAGTAGTGGTAGTAGTAATACTAATATGGAAACCTGGCGTCATTTCTTTAACCACACAATCACAAGGAATATTTATAAACTTTATAATATAAATATTTATCCACTGTGAAAATTTCCCCCCACTCTTTATCTGTGCCTAAATCAAAACGTGGATTCCATGAACAAAGCTTCTTTCTTAGAACTGCACGCCTGTGGAACTCCGTTCCGTCTGCCTGCTTCCCACCTGACTACAACTTGGATGTGTCTAAGTTCAACGTTAACAAATTCCTAATTAACCACCCCCTTAAGTAAACACTTCATTAAATCTCCACACTAACGCACTGTACTTGCAATAACCCTTATCCCTGAGTGGCTTCCGGGCCTTGAGAAGTGGTGACCACCGTGTAAAAAATATCACTTATATAACTACTACTATATGTACGGCATAATAACGTTGACACTTAAGAAACGTTTAAACTGGTTAGTGATAAAATCGCTGACCAAATGGGAATCCCATATGCGATATGTACTCTTCTCTTATATTGCCATAGTTATTAGTCGTCCTGAACTTTTCCTGTCACTGAACTCAATCAGTTCCGAATCAGGAGAGGTGTAGTAAGAGATTGCGCAAACCTTGACTCACGATTGAACGCGCAGTTACTATTGCAGTAGTAATTTATTGTCTTTTGAAATTGAACAGAAGCATCGAGTAATACAAGTGTTAAAATGTTAATATTATTAAAATTACTATCCTTATTACTATAAGTATTATAAGTACTAATATTAGGATTATAATCCTTCTTATTAGAAGTGTTTTCAGAATTAACATTGATACTGTGGTTAGTAGTAGTATTTTTGTTTAAGTTATATTAATAATATGTATACTTATGCAGTTATTATTAATAGTTTTCGTCGTGACACTGCTATAATAATAAAGTAGCTGCAGCAATCCTACCTTGGAAAAAAGTATCGTAGACTTGCAACAACAGATGAAACAGCCAAATTATATACAGCTATGCTAATAGCAACTATCTTGTGTAGCCTTCGAACACTTTTGCAAACACATTCAATCTTGATATTAAAATAATACATTACCTCATAGAAGCAAAACCATCATAATCGAAACATCGTTAGAAGAGGTGATACCAACATTTTAATTCTAAATATTTAGACCTACCACCACCACCAGTCGACACCGAGGAGTTTACATGTTCCACATATTCAGCGCTCATAGCAGCCGAACTGTCTCATACATACACATATATACCATTATCTTTCCCGTAGTAGAATTATAAAATAATACAGTCTCTCGCGAAAAGTCCGCTGATTTTAATTGATTGACCGCTAATTTACTTATTCCGGAATTAGATCACTCTAAACGAACACTTCAAAATATTACATATGGCGTCGCTAGAACAAATATGTCTCTTCACGGCGTCAATTTCAGTAACCAGACACTGTGGTGTCAACATATAACAACAGCGAAAGATATATCTACTCCTTTTACGTAACTTATGACTTTTTAGCTTTTTACTAAGCCTACATTATCCTTTCTTTATTTCATTCTTTCTTTCTTTCTTTCTTTAATTCTTTATTTCTTTCTGTCTTTTTTGTAGTTGCCGAGTAGTTGGTAACTGATATTATACCAGTCACAGTTTAATGAATGATTTTTGCTTATTTTCCCTCTACACATCTAATTTTACAAATAAACTAATTTGTTAGGATAATTTTTTCTCTCATTTTGATCGCCTACTAGCAGAACAAACAAACTTCTCGACAGGACGCACTAGTGCCACCAAAAAAACAAAACAAATAAAAACATAATGATCACTCCAATACAGGAACTCATATACTGCTAACCTTAAAACATCTTAATGGTTTATGAATAATAGCAACTTATTTTTAACAATTTTGCATGTTAACATGCATGCTTATCTAAAAAAAATATACATACCATCTTTTAACACTCAATAATCTCACAAACATATAACATTAAATCGACTTCTAAACAGGATTCACTTCTGCTCACTAAACATTATAATAATTAATAATTGAAACCCTTACAATTATACTACAGTAAGCTTTAACAAAAGGTGTGGGAATTGTTTGCATTTTTACACGCATTGGTAACTTTTTTCCTGGCGAACATGGAACCATAATAAAATGTAAAGAAACACATATTGCTTTTTTCTTTACTCAGGCGGAATGCTCTCAAAATATAAACACAGCATTAGTTTCGGCGTGTGAATATTAAAAAATACCGACACCCCACTAACCCCACCATAAAACGGCTCTAAAAATATTCTTCTACGGGTACCAATATTTCATTTCCTCTTTTAAAGCGATTTTCAAGGCTTTCATGGTTCTATATTTGTTCTTTTTCCTTAAACAATTAACTATGCCTCAAAGGTATGAATTACCGCGTCGACTCTTTCTTTTCAGAATTTAATAAACGCTTTCAAATAAGTTAAACCACAAGCATATTAGATTTTAGGTAGATTTTAAAGTAAATACTTATGTGGTATATATGTGTTTTATTTACCACTTTTACTTTCTGTGGAATATTTTATTATTTAGAAGATGTGCTAGAGCCAGTTTTAGATAAAAATGCGTGCAGTATACTGAAGAGAAAAACTATGGCTGACTTAAAAATACTGTCCTTGGTAGAAGGCTGTTATCTCTCGCTGATTTCGCTCAATCTACATAGTTAATCGCTAACTTCGAAAACTTCTGTT
>NC_136509.1:75860433-75917933 GCF_053919585.1 Euprymna scolopes
AAGGGACATTCAATACGGAATGATGCTTTTATGGGGTTGAATGGCAATAAAGGTTCTGGACCTTCCAGGGTCTCGCCTAGAAGGTGTTCAGGGCACCACAGCTTGGACCCGATCATCACTGGATGTGCTGGACTGTAGAGGGTTCATGGAGATTGAACCCCGGCACATGCTGCTAGTTACACTCATTTTTGCGTCATTTGAGCCAGAGATATATTAAGTAATTGCAATACTCGGGAACGAGTTGCTGTCATCATCATATATATATATATATATATATATATATATATATATATATATATATATATATTGGCTTGAATCCATCAATATTAGTATAAATAAATTTAATATACCTGCTCTATTTACTCCTTGACAACTTTTTGGTAGACACATTGTGCTTCATTGGATGTACTTCTAGAAAACTGCCATAATATATATATATATATATATATATATATATATATATATATACGAGCAAACAGCTAATAAAACATGTTAAACAACACTTTGAAATGAGTTAAAAACATATCTGAGGGTAGGAATTAGCAAAATGCGGGATCGGATTTTGCATGCAAAAGTATTTGATGAAAAACAAGTAAGTCAAAGATCTTACTTGATAACAAAAAAAGTGAAGCAGAGGGAATATGAAGAAAAAGGTGATTACACATAGATGGATAACCTGGTGGAAGATAAATAATCAAGTGACGGTAAAATCCAAATACATAACTCCAAGAAAGTTAATTGAATTTCCATTTGCACGAGTAAAATCCAAGGAAATCCCGTAATTGGAAGAAGATTGCCCATAATAATCCAAAGGCAGAAATCCATGGAATAATTCACAAAATGTGTACAAGGAAAAAAGGAAAAAAATTCAATTATATAAATAAAAGAAAAATAAGATACGCTTTTCACTCTACTGCCGAGACTTAAATATAAATAAGAAAGATCAGGGAAGAAAAAGAGGAGAAAAAATGGTGATAGAATTAAATATAAAATAGAGAAACAAATGTCAAAATGGCCCAGACAGGAAATGTTAAAGGCGCGAAAAAATATAGAGGGCAAAATAATATAAGGTCAACTGACTTAATCACTTAAAAAATGTCAGCAAGAATTGTTAGAAGGCACTAAATGGAAAATAAATAAATAGAAAATGAATAATAAATAATCAATAAATAAATGAATACATGAATAAATAAATAAAATAATAAATGAAATATGAAATAAAAATAAAAATTATTTAAGGCGAAAGGATTGCCGGTATCTGCAAATTCAGGAAAAAGCAAGAAAAAGGAAGTAAACACATATAGTAAAATATAAATAACTTGGATATTTCTACTATATAATCGGTATAATATTATAGTCATTTGAAAAATAGCCGTGTATTAACAAATATGCAATCTGCATGATTTAAAATATTCTATTTAAGCGTATTTTTCTAATGGGACAGCGCTGGGTGGCCTGCTAGTATAATTATGAATAGCATATAAAGATTTTTATTTACAAATTATTACTGATAGAAAATATGGAGATTCTTCTTTATTCAAAAAATACGAATCCATCATTACTATTAAGAAACCGGTGGGAGGCTGTCCCCGTTTGTATTTGATAGGCGAATCTCACCCTATTAATATGAATTTTGAAGAATGGTTATGCGGGAAAATGTGAGACAGGGAGGAATTGCTCTCATCGTTCTTGAACGGAAAATAAAATATATAAAAATAATAAAACAAACAGGATAGAGGGAAGGTGGAGTCATATAATATTCGCATAAAGGTCATCCAGTGAAAATATAACAAAAAGAAATAGGTCGCGAAATAACTTCAAGTACTTCCGGTTGTTACTGAGAAATATCAGTTTTCAGGAGATCAATCGGAGATTTTATTGTAAATGAAACAAACTAAATATATATATATATATATATATATATATATATATATATATATATATATATATATATATAATACATAAAGTCTAAGAATTTTTCTGGTAAGATTTTAAAAATTGTAGATACATTTTACGATGTCGACCTTGGTTTTTGGCGAGTTTCCTTTTTGTTGCGTTTAATCGTCTGTAACGCAAATGATTTATTCGTTGACGACTTTAAATAATCTGATAACTCTTAAGAGGTGATATTTTATAATGTTTAATCTAAATTTTAGTGTTTTTGATCTAAAAAATATCATATAATTTATTTATGTTGTTTTTTGAC
This sequence comes from Euprymna scolopes, assembly GCF_053919585.1. Taxonomy (NCBI): domain Eukaryota; kingdom Metazoa; phylum Mollusca; class Cephalopoda; order Sepiida; family Sepiolidae; genus Euprymna; species Euprymna scolopes. The sequence continues at coordinate 75,862,640 of NC_136509.1, forward strand.
AGGATATATATATATATATATATATATATATATATATATATATATATATATATATATATATATATATATATAAAGTACCGGCAAAAGAACGTCCGCGCTTCTTATTTATTTTCAAAACCGAAAATTTAAGGTGAATTGAATGTAACTGCTTAAACAACTTATACGGTATTTAATTCACATTTTATTCCAACATAATTTTGTCTGTGCTAATTTTACTTTTACTTGACGTATCTTTGTTTTCAGCAGCGGCTTTTAATCACCAAAAGTATCAATATAATTTAATGTAATATTTTTTAATGACACGTCTTAACTCTATCTTTAAAAACTTTCCAACTCCTAATAAAACATTTTATTTAAATTTTCTTTTCCAAAATAAAGAAGGCACACAGCTACCATTTTAAATTAATCGTTTATATATGACTATTTTTTATTTACTTTTACACGACTTTCAGACTGATTGCCATATATTTTTTCATAACATACTGTTTTGCTTTACACGCGTATTGAGGATTGGTCAAGTAAATATTGAAAATCGATACGAAATATATCTACTCATAAAATGTTTTGTAGATACATGCAATTAAATACAAATTTTATCCATCTCTCTCTGTATATATATATATATATATATATATATATATATATATATATATATATATATATATATAATTATTTTTACATCTGTACATACACTAGTTTTTCACGCTAGCACAATTATCAGAGTAGGAGTTGAAAGCGCTGCCGGTCGGGAGATTCGAACCCAGTCAGAAAGACCTTTGAAAGCATTTTCTATCCCTTTACTCCAGGACCACTACACAACTGCAACAAGAAAGAAAGGAATTAATAGGTAATAAACGCATAACTCTGGCGGAATCATTAGACAATTCAGAAAGATCGAATGTGTCTCTTTCCATTTTTTCTCCCTCTCTGTTTCTGTCTTTGTCTCTTTCTCTCTCCCTCTCTCTCTCTCTCTCGCTTTCTTTCTCTCTCTTATGCCGGCATGTGGCAGTGAAGTGCATATTTGTGCAGTCAATTAAATATAGCTATATCTTTATTACATTTATGTTTTCTGTTGTTTTTATTAGGAAGTCGCCAGTTATCAAGGCATGAAGGCCGCTCGAGGATAAGAGTTAATGAATATCAACGTGTAGAGTAGTAAACGTTGATGGCGTAAATTTAGTGGAATTTGCTTATTCATGGAAAGAGATCGAAAAGAACTTGTTTACATTGGTTTTGAAGGCTACCATGGTGTGTTCAACCGGGGCGAAGGTCAGTTTAACAGTATTCCACAGGCGGGCAGTTCTGGGAATAAAACATTGTTCTTGAAATCTGTTTTTAGATTTTAGCACACTTAGAGAATGGGTGGATTTATATAGTGGTAGTAGCAAGTCGAATATTTTCTGTGAAAGTTTGGAAAGGAAAAAACATAAATTGAAGTTTATTTATAAATTGCCATAAAAATAACGATATGCCAGAGATTGATTCGCGCTTTTTCTTCTGTGGGAAAGAGGTTGAAGGGAAGAGAAAAAACACCACCTACTACTAAGTTTCAAAGTTGATTTTGATAATGCGCGCTGAGCAGCTTCTGCCGTGATGTGACAAGAGTACTCCACTTTAGGATGTACCTGGCTCTTATACAGATAGAGCATAGCATCGGAAATTAGATAACTAATGAAGCTGTAGAGTAATCCAAACATTTTACTGGCGATTTGATGCATGTTCCATTTTAGATCAGCATTTAAAGGCAGTCTCAGAAGCTTGTTACAACATAGAGCTTTCCCAAGACCGAAAGTCACTTCATTTCAGTTGGGGCGTGATGTGGGTTACAGAGATTATGGTTAAAGGTGAGAAGCTGGTTTTCGATGCATTAAAATAAACCAGGCAACTTTTCCCCACTACACTACGTTCTGAAGATCAAGAGAGAGAGAGAGAGAGAGAGAGAGAGAGAGAGAGAGAGAGAGAGAGAGAGAGAGAGAGAAGAAAAAATATGTTTGCCATTGCTGGCCTTTTACCTGCTTCCATATATTATAGTGTCGTCTGCATTAATGTCTACGAATTATCTGAGAATGTGATTTGGATATCATTGATGAGGATGAGAGAATGAAGTTGGACCCAAGATGTAAACTTGAGAGACACCACTGTTAATAATATGAGTTTCTGATTTTTGCCCATCAGAAAGAAAGTATTTAATATTTAAGAGGACATTTCCAGCTATTCCATAACTGACAACCTTACGAAGTAGACTCTATCACATGCGTACGGTATGTCAAAAGCTTTTGCTCTAGAAACGAAGCCTCTGTCGAAGGATTCACTAATCCTGTGTTTTATGACCGTTAGTACATCAGCTGTGGATCTCGTAGAACGTAAAGTATAATATATTGCATGTCACAGAGCATGATCTTTTTGCTGGTGTGGCTGCCTAATTCCCTCAGAGATTCCAGTAACTGACTCATTATGATCAGAGGACTGATCGGTCTGCACTTAGAGTGAGATGACCGATCTCCGGAATTTTAAAATACAAAATAGATTGATGAAATTTCCCAAGGTGTTTGTAAGAATTTTTTTCTCAAGGTAACATTAAAATAGTTTTGTAAGGATAGGAGCTTGTTCCGGTTGAAGCTTTTTGAGAAGTATGCCTGCCATTTGTTTTACTGTTTAGTCTAGATAAAAAAGTGTGTTATCCAATTTCTTATTATTTTTCATAATTATTCTTATTATTCATTTATTATATTTATTCATTTGAATTTAAGAGTTAACAAAATTATATTCCGATTTGGTCTGTTTATATATGCCATTCTTCTCTGTTAGCTTTGTTCTTGATTAATTTATTCAGATTATTTTCAGGCCGAAAGATACCAATATTTATTATTATGTGAAGTGTAATAAGATAATCGGTTATTATTATTTAATTTGATCGAAATGGTATTTTTTATAGTTTACTAGTTTATTTGTCTATCTTATTCATTGTTATATATTTTGCAAATGGTATTTTGTGCATACACGTTTTTATCTATTACTGAATTTTAATTTAAAATTGAGAGATTGTAGTTATACACATTAAGGTCTACTAATCTGCACTTTGTTTAGTTAAATACAAAAAGAACGAGATATAATTCCCAAAACTTTAAAAAAATATAATTTAGTATTTATATGTCTTTGTTAGTTACGTGAGAATTCACAGTTGACTACGAATAAATACATACGTAACTACAGTGTGGACAGAAATAACAGGTGTTTTTTAATCATGAAATGTATGATTTTATAGGCGATGAGATAATGTATTTGTGAAGTTATTCATAATGTTTTGCCATTTATAAAGTTTAGTGTAGAATAGATCTTTCATGCTATGCCCATTTTCGTTGATGCAGGTATGAATGCGTTTATAAAAGATTATTCTAGGTCGCCGGCGTTGCCCGGGTATTTTGAGGTGTGTGTTTAGCAAGAAAACAAAAGTTGTAGTAGGCAGGCAGGCTCGAACCCTTCTTTGCCGTTGCGTCCATCGCCAAATCGGAAGTGACGAAGGTTTAAATTAAGGCCAGTAAATCGAAAAGAGGGGATGGCTTTGGAAAATATTGGCGAAAAACGAGACCCCTCTCTGAAAGATATGTGCCTAGTTGAGGGTGAAGAAATTAATATTTTTAGCCAATTTCTCGATATTTGTCGTCCGAATGGTCGAGCTTCAAAACATTACCGATCTCGTGATAATCCTCGCATCTGTCGAAAGTTTTCAGCATACATACATGCATACACACATACATACATACACACATACATACATTTAAACAGGAAGATGAGTTTATATTATAGATTTCATCCACTCTCTGCAGCAAGTCTATGTCTGTTTCTGAAATTACATTACGAATCGCTTCTTTTAATTATTTAATGTTACGGTGTGTTTTTTGGGTAAACAAGTTCTGAGCATATCCCGACAAGAAAAAAAATCACATTTGGACAAGACGAGGGACAGTGGAGGAAATGTATTTTCAGCAAATCTGGAAATAAGCGGTTGGCCAAAAAAAATATTCTGAGAACATCCATTGAATTTCTGGCGGTATATGCTTTCGCTCTATCCCGATGAAACTACATACGTCGGATTGGAATTCGATTTCATTGTACCGCAGGTAGAAAAAAATATTGCTCATCTGGATGTAAGGATTTTGTTTTACAATAACATAATTTGCAGCATCTTCATCAGAAAAGTAAGATCCATACTTTTAATTTTTCGCAATGTAGTTCTATAGGATTTTCTTTTACGTTTTCACTTTCATGCAGTTCTATAGGATTTTTCGCAGTGCTCCTGATTAACTGTTTCATCTTTAATATCTCACCTGTCTTTTTTAAATGTATATATATATATATATATGCATATATATATGTATGTATGTATACCTATATATATATATATATATATATGTATATGTGTGTGTGTATATGTGTAATGGGGTGGAGAGGGCTCCCGTAAGCCGTAGTTAAGGCAACATTTCTAGGAGAAGCAAATCTCTGATTTAAAAAACCATAAAGTGGGACCAGTACCCGCATTAAGCTGGTCTACAGTTTAATTTGTTGCTGGCTATCTTGCTCTTGCTTGTTGCTGGATCTCAACATTTTGAACCGAGAGAGAGACTTAGCTGTCGTACAAAGCTAAGACTCTGTAACATCATCTTTGTATAGATACTCACTCAGGCATTTGGGCTCATGGATTTTAAATGTCTGAGGGAGTGGCACTCGTCTGACAAGACGTTGCAATCATCATCATCATGTATGCCTATAACCTTCGACAGAGGTGACGGATTTTCACGAAATTGGTATCAGGTTAGGCCCTGACCACTCGGACGATAAATATCGATTAATTGGCTAAAAACATCAATTCCTTCACCCTAAACTGTGCACTTTTCTACAATGAGGGGTCGCTTTTTTCGCCGATATTTTCGGAAGTCATCCCCTCTTTTCGTTTGACTACCCTTAATTTAAACCGTCACTACTTTCCGTTTGGCAAGTGACGCAAAGGCAAAGACGTCACGTTTTTTTTTTCACGTTCATCTCCTCCTTAGCGGTACGAATCCGAGCCTCCCTGCTGACTATCACCTTTTTTTTTTTTTGTTCAGCACACACCTCAAAACATCCGCGCAAGGCCGAGCACTCAGGCGAGTTCAGATATAAATGGGCTTCATGTGGTTGTAATATGTTTCGAAAATCGTTTCCATTAAACCTGCAGAGTAAAGTCGCTTACATAGTCTGCTTACTGAAACATTTGTGTAATGGCAAATCTGTATGGGTGAAGAGTGCTCGTTATGCAATATGCGCCTTCTAGAGAGAATACTAATTCTCAGGGCGGCGAATGTTCCCGAGCAGATCGCTTCCGACTCATGGGAATAGCTTCTCGAACGCGCTCCATATTGTGCGGGGTTCTTACTGCTCTTGACATTAAACAAATCTTGTTTTCTACAGTTTAACTTCTGTGTGAAGAGAATGAACCTAGATATGAATTGTCTATTTTTGGTTGATGTCGAATTATGATAAAATGCCAACAAAATTATATTTGAACAGCTATGACTGACTCTTTACTTTTCACGTAACTGTCTGATGCAAAACCCTTATGATAAATTACCCTGATTTGAAACTTTCATCTGAAACAAACAACATAATTCATTATTAGATTTTAAAAAGGCATGTCTTTTTTAAGTAAAATGAAAGCATCTTATGGATGGAAAGAGTCAATATATATATATATATATATATATATATATATGCTATAACTGCTCTTCATTATATGTATACATATATATATATATATCGTTACTATTACTACTCTTCATTATATGTATAATGAAGAACTACGCTTCATTATATATGTGTGTGTGTGTTTGTGTGTACGTGTATGTTGTACTTATTTGCTGTGTTTATAATAGTGTAGGACAAAGTAATAGCAATTAAAAACAGCAAAAATAAATACGCCTGTTATTTCTGCTCAGCAATTTATGTTTTGCTGAAGTATTCTTTGCGACCCAGCTTCAATTGGCAATTCACAGTTGTCGAGTCCCAGATGTTTTTAAACAATCGTTGTTTGACAAAGATAATTTTCCTCGAAATACATTAAAAAACACTATCATACACAGCCGATCAGTGTGTAAGTAATTTACTTTTAAAGTAAGATTTATTATTGAGCAATAATCAATTAAATAAAGAAATAAATATATATATATATATATATATATATATATATTTATCTATTTATATATATAACGAATTTTGTATTCCTTCATCAATACTGACAACTTTTACTTCTAACACATGACCAAACACATAACTCACACAATGATTTACAAAACTACAGATCATTAATATTTCTCCCTTTCCCTCCCTCTCACTCACTCTCTCTCTCTCTCTCTCTGTAAATATATATAAATAAAAATATATAATAGCTGAATATATTAAATATCTATATTTTAGCCAACAATGCAATATATATTTTTTAGTTGTCAATCTCTGATCATTTCCAATCTACGTATGCATTCATCTATTTTCAGCTTCAAAGACTCTTGCTTTTATATCTGTGATTCGATGTATGTGAGAAGCTATATTGATTATGACGCCAGCAATTGTTTACCGGAAACTGTTCCACCGTAGTTCATAATCTTTTTCCTCCCAAAACCCGATTTAATTTCCTAGACTCCAAGATGTCTTCCTCCTTCAGGTCGACCACGAACAAAAGATGCTTTAACGCACCGAATTGTCAGCCCCAGTGAATTTCGTCCGATGCCTCAATGATTTCTCATGGCATCAGGCAGCAATGAGAAAAGCTTTCCCAGCTGAAAATAAATCGACAATAGGAAATATAAGAGGAAGGAAAGATGAGGAATAAGTAAATGAAAGCATCTTATGGATGGAAAGAGTCAATATATACATACATACATATATATATATATATATATATATAACTGCTCTTCATTATATGTATACATATATATATGTATATATATATTACTATTACTTCTTTTCATTATATATATATAATGAAGAACTGCGCTTCATTATATATATGTGTGTGTGTACGTGTATGTGTACGTGAGGGTGTGTGTGTATACGTGAATGTGTTTGTGCGTGTGTGTGCAATAATGAGCAGTAATAGTGAAAATGGGGAAAATAGAGATAAACATGGAACAGATTGACGAGGATTCCTCGTCAATCCTTTGAAATGAAACAAAGAGGAAAAACTAATCAAAAGTAAAGATAAGCGAAATAATGAGTATATACATTAATGAGTATATACATTTCTTCACGATTCTGATGCAATTGCCAATTCGGTTCAATATTATCAATGATGAGAAAGTTACCGATTTCGATTCTAAAATTACGTATAAAGTTAGAAGTTCATGTCAGCCAAAGTAGTTGAGACACTATTAAAAATATTAGAGTAACAAAAAGAAGAGTGCTTAAATTCAGGCGCGTGTTTTTTTTCAGTTTGACAGAATCGAGATATAAATATGTTTCATAAACGGCAAACATAAAGGGGAACTAACAAAACAAAGAGAAAAACAGAATCAATGATTTAACAGGAATAATAATAATATATATAGAATAAGAGGTAACTACACAAAATAGTTATCACTAGCACAACTCGAGAAAATTCCATGGTAGTTGAAGATTGATCAAACACACACATATATATATATATATATATATATATATATATATATATAAAGTGAATAAAAAATAAAATAAAACAAATGATTAAATTAAATACATTTTTTAGCAAATTCTTTTTTTGATGTTTAAGCTAAAAAAAATAGATTTTGCCTCTAAAAATTCAACACACAACAGATTATTCTGTATTGTTTTTTTCTGGATATTTTTTTTATATAAATTATTATTTTATTGAACATTTTTATTATTTTAAAAGGAATTATGATAACAAAAAATTTACAATATCCTTTCAACATGACTTTTTAATTAAAAAATACAATAGCCCATTTTAACCGTAAACAGACAGTCATGTTATTTTATTTTATCTTAAAGAGAAAATAGTTTAACAGTTTTTAACTAACAAAGAGTGATTATAATGGGAAGTAATTCGCTTCTCATGAATTAATGTTATCGATGATGGTGATTTTTGTGACATAAAACAAGTAAATTAATATTTAGATATTAATTAATGATAAAATGATAACAAATGATGGAGTTATCGATCCTCTTTTATGTTGAAAATTCTTACAAAGAAAGATAAATAAGTAAATAAAAAGACAAAAAATCGAAATTAAAAAAAAATCTGAAAAAAATATGTCTTATAATACGCAATAAAGGGGGAAATTGGAAGACGAAAGAAATACATGGAAAGAAGGAATTAGGAATGATGAAATAAATAAGAGAGAGAACTAATACTAAACAAAGATAATCTTCGTTTCTAATTTTTTTGTTGATAAGAATTGATTATCCATGCATATAATTTGGATTCTTTAAGTGACTTGAGTGCTATTATAATAATGTTTCGGTTGATTTAAAACTCGATCTTCTTCAAGGGTATTATGCCAAAGTGACGCAGAAGTCGACGGTGGTTAAGTGGTTAACGAGACCATCTTACGATCTGAGTGTTCCAAGTTCGAATCCAGTTCGCCACAGAAAACTACTTTAATTTATGATACTGACACATTGTTCCTCCTTATGCTTTTTTTTATAAAGAATTCTGACTAAGAAATATTTCGGAAAGCAAAGCCAACCTTAGTATTATCTTGATTCATACAATATGAAAATGATCTTGTGGAACCCAGGAATCTGTCTGTCGCACAAGTGAACCTACACGGAATTTTGAACGAGAATATTACTTTGATCAACGGGCGTAGCATGCTCTTGTTTCGTTGACAATAACTGGGTAGAAGTCGTAATTAATTTGCGATTGTATTTTAAGTGTCGCTCGCATTAAGGGAATATCTTTTAACATTCAGGAAATTGTGACATTAACACTGCGTTTTACCAAGTACTTTATTCACTACATATATTCAGCTGAAGAAAGTTGGAGGTTACACTGACCGAAACTTTCTGGAAATGACATTAATAATCCGAAACATCGAAATGATATGACAGATCATCTAATGATATGACAGATCATCTAATGATATGACAGATCATCTAATGATATGACAGATCATCTAATGACATGACAGATCATCTAATGATATGACAGATCATCTAATTATATGACAGATCATCTAATGACATGACAGATCATCTAATGATATGACAGATCATCTAATGACATGACAGATCATCTAATGACATGACAAATCATCTAATGACATGACAGATCATCTAATGACATGACAGATCATCTAATGATATGACAGATCATCTAATGATATGGCAGATCATCTAATGACATGACAGCTCATCTAATGATATGACAGATCATCTAATGATATGACAGATCATCTAATGATATGACAGATCATCTAATGACATGACAGATCATCTAATGACATGACAGATCATCTAATGATATGACAGATCGTCTAATGACATGACAGATCATCTAATGATATGACAGATCATCTAAGTAATGAAGATCTAAATTAGTGATGTCATGCTTTCAGTTTTTTCTTTCCAATTCCGATGCAATTACCGATGCTGCTCTATATTCTCGATTCCTATAAAAAAAGGCCAATTCCGAATCCGATTCTGAAGTAAGAATTTCATTTGTGTCAGCTAAGCTTAGAATCGTTATTTACTTAAAAATCTTAATATACCCATGTTTTGACAGACTTCTTAATCTTTCCCTTTTAGGTATCAAGTCCAAGATTTTGGTAAATCCATTGAACGACTGTTTTTTTCTATATTTATCTCATGTCCGAGAAATATAAAGTTCAATTATACCCCCTCACTAAAATGTTCATGGTAAAATGAATCGTTTTTAGAATCAGGGATTATGTCTTTTTTCCGATATAGATTCCGATACCCCTAAAAGTCCCGGTTTTTTCGATTCCCGATTAATCGTCTTAACGCTAGTACACATAAAATTGAATAATAATAAAAACGTTTGCATAGAAGAAAAGAGTCGAGATGAAGAAGCGAATGTTTTTTAGAGAATATTAAAGTGAATACCGTGAAATGGAAATGACAGAAATTATAAAATCTATAGACAGCTTATAAATGAGAAGACTAAAAATCTAATATAGAACAAAGATAAACTAAATACATGCCATCTTCTCTTATGTACAACCACTTTCCCATACAACAGACACTGCTAGAATTTCTCTGCTTTATTGTTATTTTCACATGAGGCGCTCGACTGAGCTCTAAATATAATGTTTTACAAAATGTTCCATGCGCATTAACATGCAGATACCCAAAACCCGCACGTTGTAGACTCAGTCAAAAAGGCGTCTACAATAAGAAAGAGGGCAAAACTTCAACTCTTGTTTCAAGTTTTAAGAAAATAACTTTATGTCCCTATTCTCCTCCTCTTATGAATGTGACGTCGCACACATCTCTAACTTGATCGTATTCTCGAACATCTTTCCTGTCTATAGGTGTGTTATGTTTTTTTATCGTGATGTGGCTCGGTATTCGCAAATAGCTGTCACACGCGTGTCGGCGCTTTGTTTAACAAATTTTCCCTCCTCCGCTAAAATATTCGCAAGCAAACCTGTCCAGCTACAATCACGGTCAATAATATCTTCTTCTAACCTCTGCATACTACAAAGTAAAAATAACTTCCATAGTCAAAATTTATTTGCTAGAACAATGCGTTTATAAAACACAGTAATCCGGGGCTGCATACCAACTAGCTACAACATAGTCGTTTTAAGTTCAATGAAAATAATGCGCTGTGTTACCGTCTCTAAAAAATCAAATTGTGGCCGAGCTGAACCATCGTTTCCAATCGTCATGGTGTTATTTGCCTCTTTACAACCTGAATTATGATGTAGATGATTAAAGAAAAATTAGTGTTACTTTAGTTAGTTTTAATGATGATGATGCTAAGATTATCTTCAAACGGGGAAAAATATATTTCAATAAGAAAATACTGAACTAATACGTACAAGCCGTGTTTGAATCAATTCGCAATGATTTTCTGCCGTTATATTCATTTATTTACGACTGAACAATTTTGTTCAACCTGGCCATAAAGGTTCAACTATCCTCTTTGACACTTACTCTCTAGTTGTAGTTATAAGTAGTAACTCATTAGTATATGGAGGTATAATAATAGTTTTTAAGTAGAGAATCGAGCAGAGATAAAGAAGAGAATTTGCTAAAAGGGAAATAACTGCGAAAATTCAAAAGATAGAAAAACGAAAATAAAAAAATAAATAATTAAAACAAGAAATCGGATATTAAATGTAATACATAATGAGGATTAACTAAATACTAAAAATATATATCAATGCATATATATATATATATATATATATATATATATATATATATATATATATATATATTACAATAGAAAAATGGGAGACTTTGGTTAAGCTATAATGTGGAAAATTATTGGAAGAATTGTTAAAACTCAAAAAGAAAAAGACAAGATATTCTAGTAGAAAATATAATACATTTATAACTTAGAATATTGCAGCACTAAGAATAAAACGGTGAATGCTCCGACAAACTGCAAGCACTTGTACCACCTCGACGTATATACCCTGGATGAACCCGAAAAGCAGCTGAATCCCACCCCTTCACAGTAGAGACCCCTAGATGTAAGAGAGCCTTCTAATCAAATATTTTCTTACCCAAAACCGCTAAACTTTGGAATTATCTTCCGGGTCCTTGCTTCTCCAACTGTACTGACATGCAGAAGTTCAAATGTAACGCGAACAGACATCTTGCTGCCCAACTCCCTACATAGTACCCCTGTAGTTTATGTCCCTGATAATGACCCCCGTACTTCAAAGTTGCAATATGCCTTTTTGGGGGAAAACATGTAATAATTAAAAAAAAATTGAATTAAAAAAAATCTTCAATATATTTCAAATACAATAGCGAGGCTATTTCAAATTTAATTATTACAAAGAATATGACTCAGGAACCTATCACATAAGAGTTCAAAATTAGAGTTTGTAGATTGACTAGTAGATATATAAGATATTAGAGATTATATGGGACATGGTGTTTACAATTGATCAAAAGAGTAACACGGGGTTAGCAGTCGCAGAGTAAGAATTTATAGTCTTGGATAATTGTCGGATGTGATGTAGCGAACGAAATGTGGCGTATGATTTGTGAGAAAAAATAAAGGTAAATTCATACATATAGTTTATTGAAATAATATCTATAAATAGATGGCCTTTGTAGAACAAATATTTAGACTCACTCTTTCTGCATCTCTCTCTATCTTTATCTTTTTCTTAGTCTTACTCTCTCTCTCTCTCTCTATCTGCTTCTTACTCTTTCTCTTTTACTCTCTCTAAAATGTAACATTATCGCTTTGGTATTTGTAGGCGTGGCGTAAGCCTGACATCACGGACTCAAACATATATAAATGTACGGCACAATCACGTTGACAGAACGATTCTTGCAAAATCATCAACGTTAAGCAATGTTGAACCTGGCCAGTACCAGATGGGTAACCATTTTGGAAGGCAAGAGGCTATATGTGCCGCGCCGAGTCGTAGAAATTTCCAGGTTGGTATCTGGAGGCACATTAATTTACTGGGAGAGATGCACCCCAATATTCGTTAAGATATGTATCTAGGAGAAGGTAACTCTGATGTTAAAACCTGCTTGTACTGCATACTCTGTCCTGTGGCAGTCATCTGTATCGACAAAGGTTAGCAGTAATATCAAAATATGTGGTTGGTTCTATACAAAACCTTCACTATAAAACAAATCATCTGTGTAGATTTCCGAGCAACGTAGCTCAAGCTCATACGTCGAGATCGACGGAAGAGACAATCATATATCTATCTATCTATATCTATATCTATATCTATATATATATATATATATATATATATATATATATATATATATAGATAGATAGATAGATAGATAGATAGAGAAAGAGAGAGAGAAGTGTTTTGGCAGTGTTTTCATCTTCGTTATTTGATCAATCAATTCAATTAAGTAATTGATTTACTTACATAAACGTGAACCACATGTTTACAGAAAACTAGGGCAGACAGTAAATGCTTTTGTTTGCGTACTTAGTAGATGAGAAAGATTTGTGTTAATATCGCCTACAATTATCACAGATTCCGTATAGCAATTCACCTATATATTTATATATGTATAAATATATATATATATATATATATATATATATATATATATATATAGTGAGAGAGAGAGAGTGAGAGGGAGAGAGAGACCGAAAAATACAGAAGCAGAGCAAGGAGACAACAGACTGGGAATTAAGAATAAATAGAAAGAAAAGGAAATTGTCGTCGGCAGGCTTGGCAGTGCCGGTCTGCACATACGAAAGTATTCCCTCTCTCTCTCTAACCCTAAGAAAACTCGAACTGGTACCCTATATTGATTGTAAGTGGTCGTTTTGTTTTTGTGAATGGAAAAATAAATTCCTGTTACTTTTTCTTCAAGAACAGTTGTGCCAACGTTATCATTTTCCTTTGCGATTGAGTCTACACACGACGTGTTACAAAAAAAATTGCAACTTGAAACAATTTAATGTTTTTGAAGCGAAAAATGCTTCATTATCGAAGAGTGTTTTTTTTTTTTTAATAATTCCGTAAATATTGTAACAATCGTATGCTAATTGATGTCATATTCCCACTCACAAATCCGGAAGTATGTACGTATCGATGATGGTCGTGAATAAAAGAAGAGGAGAAACATGATCGTAAGCTTAATTAAATAATTGAGTAACTTTTTAAAGAACTAATTCATTATGCTAGATTAGTATTGATCTACTTCTTTTTACGATGTATGTTTTCCAATTGAGACGACATTCAGTCCATCTTGGATTATCTTGACTATTTTCTTAATATTGTATTTCTGCTATGTTAGTGTACTATTTCAGTTCAATATTGGTTGTGTACTGTTCACCTCCTTATCATCAAACATTTCGGTTGATAAAAAAGGTTTTAGAAAGCCCAACGTTCTTAATTCGTTCATGTCGATATCCATTTATTTATCCTGCATTAGGTCGTCATTGGATTAGCCGGACAGAAAAAGCCTGCTGCATATCGAATCCAATATTTGTCATCGATCCTGTTCGTATCGAAAAACGGCGAGTTTGCAAAAGGAGCATTATAAGGTCAGCGATAGAGCTCGAATGACATAGTCGGGCATAGATACAATGCGTAAAATAATGTTTACACTATTTGTCATTAATTTACATAATATTGGGATCAATGTAATTTTAAAATTTATCCCATAAAGATAAGATTAATATATGTAATAGCAATCAACGGCATATCATGTTGATGCATACTTTATAATTTTTCGCGCATATAAAAACAAAAAAAATCGGTCGATAAAACGTGATAATTAAGCCTATTTCGCTAAAGTAAAATAAATTCTAACTTTATCTACCTTAACTTTTTTCCCAAATTAAATTATATTGTTGAGTTGTCAACAATAGTTCTGACCGCGAGATATGCTGTTGAATTTAAACATTTTTTAAATGGTTTTTACGTCTGTCAGAGTGTTTTAATCATTATATTATGATCTGCTCATAAGAGCTGAATTGACCGACTTTAATTCAACTGAAAGCGCTCAACCGACAGAAACAATTTCTTAAAGGGGCTGACATAATTATTTACTATAATAATTATTAAATACCGACATACACTAGTGTTCCATCCTTTCGGGATGAAAGGTACCACAATTTACCACAGTCGATAGATTCGAACCCGGCGACAGAAAACCTCTCTGGCTTCATTAGCAAGGACCTAATCCAATATATATATATATATATATATATATATATATATATATATATATATATATATATATATATATATATATATATGTGTGTGTGTGTGTGTGTGTGTGTGTGTGTGTTGTTTGTGTGTGTATAAATGTGGGCGTGTGCGTATGTGTCTCATAGTCTTAGGGGTTCTGCAATGGATATTTGTAATCAATTGCATTCATTATATTAACAATCGCAATGCATTTGTCAATCGATGCAAACGAATTCACGAAACTGATTTTTGTTCGCATTTGTGTCCAAATCTACCAACAACTTATCTATAAATCTTACATTGTAATTTATTATGCTATTAACAACTTACGTCTTTAACTTGATTATCCGAAAATCTATCTAAAAAATGAAAAGTGTTCGAATATAATACAATCACATGGTATTATTACACTAGCTTTTTTCTGCTAACCTATTCTCGCCTGACCTTCTGTCTCTTCCTCCTCCTTTTTACAAGTGTTATTCCCTTTTTTTTAATTACGTGTTCTCTACCTCCTCCTTGCTTTGTATCCGTTTTTGTTTCCTTGTTTATTGTATGCTTTCTTTTTCGTAGGATATTATTTTTTCTCTCTTGCCTAAAACCTGGAATATCGTAATCAAATTAAGACCTAATTTTTGGCAATTAATTAAACAAGAGAAGTTTGTAAATGGAGGGAAAACAAGAGAAAAAGGGGATAGGGAGTAGTAAGCGGTGGTTATGAACAAGTGTGGGTTAGATAGATAGAAAGATAGAGAGAGAGAGAGAGAGAGATAACTGCAGTACAAAAGATATTGAGGTGGAGAAAGAAAAAGGGTAATATCGACGCTATATGCATACACCCATACTTACATATATATATATATATATATATATATATATATATATATATATATATATATATATATATATATAATTTCATCGTTAGTAAAGATATCATTAACCCACAAATAGTTTACATGTTAAGAACTAACAAACGATAAGCTTTCTAATAAGATCGTAGACCAAGTTATTAAACTCTTCTTAAACTCTACCCACAGTGAAAACATACACCCTAACCTTAACAAAAACGACACCATCAAGGTATACCATAAAAACCAACTACACATTAAAATAGAAGAAAAATAATAACAAACATAATAAAATGTCACACTAAATATTTAGAAAAAACGAAAAAGATTAAACTAATAATATATTATACTAAATTTAAATCCTCCAATCTAATTATTAAAAACAAAAACAACAACAACAATAATAATAATAATAATAATAATAATAATAATAATAATAAAACTATTAGTACACTAAACCAAAATAAAGTAGTATATGACTTTAAATACCCCTTTGAAATATGTCTCCGATCCTCCTAAAATTCATATAATACGTCCATAGGCCACAGTACGACACACTCCCGACTATTAACCTACCACTTAGCAGATAATATCGCTATCAATAGATGATTTAGTTTTCACAACAAAAACCTACAATTATCCGAAATAAGAAGTATTCTAATTGACAATACTACAATTAGATATCTTAACAATTGCACACGACAACTTCAATTATTCGAAACCATACTAATGAAAACATACATCCCCATTATTTACCGAATCGCGTTTTATATTGGGAGAGCTCTACTAAACGTATTCAACAATTAATAATAAATGAATAAATAAGTAAATAAATTTAAAGTAAAATGAAATAAGAAAATCAAAATTGAAATAATTCACCCCTACCTACCTTACGCCTTACTATATAACCAATATAAAATAAAATAGAATTAGCTATAAATACACACAAGCCTCCATAAAGAAGAAGAACAACAACAGCAACTACAACTACAGCAACAAAAACAACAACCATTCCTGAAGATGATCGGAAGTACCAATAAAAATCGCTAGAGAATATGACTAAATAACCGCAACTGGGCGTCATACTATATAACCCACCAACCGAAACATAAAAGATCGTTCGGCGTGTAGAAAAGATTACTAACAAAATTAAAAAAAAGACGAACACACACACACACACACACACATACACACACACACACACACACAAACACACACACAAACACACACACACTGTGAGAGAAAATGTTAGGAAAGAAATTCGGATTCATGTAAAGAGAAAGTGCGAGAATCATTTCAAAGTTTATGTCTCCTGCTTTAAACTCAAAAACTAAAACGTTAAAAAGCTACGAAGACTGAAATGGTACCGTTAAAACGAGTGATTGTTTGTGATCCAGAACTGTTTTTATACATAGTCACTACTGTTCCCAATACACCTTTGCCAGTGATTAATGGTGTCTCGGTCGTAGAATTTCGTAGTACGCTTTGTCACTTAAATCTATATTGTACTCAGAAATCGACGAGCCAATCGCTTGTCGATAACTGCATAGGCTTTGTTACCCTTCACAGGCCCGAGTGAATATTGATTTTTTTTTCAGCATGGGGGAATTCAGTTAGATCAGCTTCTGACGCAAGCCCATTACGGGGGGTTGCATTCTTACTGTCTCACGCCGTCTATTTTGCAACACAGAGATTCACCTTTAAGATAAAGTATGCATAAGTTCAGTATTAATATAAGTAATGTCAAAACACGTCTGAAGCATTCGGGCGATATGCCAAATAGGAACCATTAGTTTTTGAACGGCTCTAGTAGCAAAAGAAAATGATGAATGGGAAGGTACGTTTGGTAGAATGAAAAACTAGACGTACTATAAGTAAGAATATGCACGAAAAAAAACGATAGGCACATAAACGGACTACAACCAATTATTTACAGAAACTTCCTTCAGTGTTACCGACAATAAGAGTGTATGTGCGTGGAATTTTTGTGACAAGAACTGCGCAATCTGTAACTCCATCACTCCTCAGCCAGCCTTATTAAATGCCAGGTGTAAGTGAAAATATAAAACAACAGGAAACAGTGACGAAATAAGCGGAGAGCAGATACAACATCTGGAATTCCCAAATAGTTATCCATTTGGTGCTAGCCAGGCTCCACGTTGCTTAACTTCTGTTATCTGATGAGAAGCGGCGTGCCAACGTGATTCTTGCAAAGATGTACACACACGCGCACGCGAGCACCCCTATATGTGTGTGTGTGAGTGATTCTCTTCAACTTTTAATTTCATTACACCTCTTTCTTTTCTTCTTTATGTTCGTAATTGTGTCTTAGTCTTTATGGTTTGATGCTTCAGCTAAATTATTACGTCAGAAATTGATGCGCACATTTATTTTGGGATACGTTTAAGAATTTTATAACCTACGCTTTCTCTCAGTGGATCTGTTCCGTTTACTTTCAATAATAATGTTGTATTGGTCTGTGATGATTCAATTTGAAATAGACGTTCTCTATCCACTATCATATGATTAAAATGGTAGTTTTGGTTGGCTGTCATGCTAAATGATGAAAAGGGTCGTTTCTCCCGTTTGTATGCTTTTATTTGAAATATAATTTATATTTGTTTGTCACGTTTAAGTCTGAAACATTCGTTTCTCTTGGTCTGCTATGCTTAAGGTTATAGACTACTTTTTCATAGATATGTTGTTCTACGTGTAAAATAACTTATTCATTTGTATCGCATGCTTGAGAGAGATTTAAGTTTTTCTCGGTACTTCGTGATGAAACATCCCCCTTAGCACTTGTTTGTTGATTCATTTTCAAAAGAATTCAAATAACATATTTATTGATTTGAAAAAATTAAGTTCGAATATTAGTTCTATAGTTGTGTTATTTCATGTTTAATTTTGAAAGCCAAGTACGTCCAAGGATGGAATACTGTTGCCATATCTGGGCAGGAGCTGCTAAAAACAGCCTATCCTGCCTTGACAGAGTACAAAATAGACTTCGTGGCTTAGTGGGGATGCCCTTTTCTCTACCCTGCAACCTCTCTCCCACACAAGAGGCCTTGCGAGCCTATCCTTGTTTTATCGTTATTTCCATGGCAGGTGCTCATCTAAACTCCAATCTCTGGTTCCCCCTCCCAAATTTTTCACGAAAAACATCTGTCTAGCTGAATCCACTGTGAAAAATTTCCCCCACTCTATATCTGTGCGTAAATCAAAACCTGGATTCCATAAACAAAGCTTCTTTCTTAGAACTGCACGCCTGTGGAACTCTGTTCCGTCTGCCTGCTTCCTACCGGACTACAACTTGGATGTCTTCAAGTCCAACGTTCCTAATGAACAGCCCCCTTAAGTAAACACTTCATCAAACCTCCACACTAACGTAATGTACTTGCAATAACTCTTATCCCTGAGTGGCTTCCGGGCCTCGATAAGTGGTGATCACTGTGTAAAAAAATAGTATTTTGTAGGTATTGCATGTGTACGATTGAAATATTTCTGACCGACCATCAATATGGATTTAGACAAGCCCGTTCCACGGCAGACATCCTCACTGTAATCTCTGAACGCATATACCATTCACTGGACAAAGCGGGAGAGGGCAGAGCGGTAGCTCTAGATATATCTAAGGCTTTTGACAGGGTATGGCATGAGGGTCTCCTCAGGAAGATTAGATCTTACGGTATCACTGGTAGAATACTTAACATAATTAAATCCTTCTTAGATAAGAGAAAAATCCAGGTTGTCCTCGACGGTCGTACGTCTAAACAATATAATATAAATGCCGGAGTGCCCCAGGGATCTATCCTTGGTCCTCTGCTGTTCCTGATATTCATAAATGACCTCCCCGATAAAATTGCCTCTGAGATGGGTATATATGCTGATGACACCACACTCTATAGCAGGCACGACAGGAAAACAAATGAACATATATCTAAAGTAATGGCAGAAACACTAGAGGATGACCTCAAATCAGTAGTGGAATGGGGACAAAAATGGATGGTAACGTTCAATGCCACCAAGACAAAACTGGTTTCATTCAATAATTACAGGAAACCTTCTCTACCACCTATAGCAATGGCCAACAACTCTTTAGCTGAGAGTACGTCTTTCAAGCTCCTTGGCCTAACGTTCACAGGAAACATGAGCTGGAACAATTACATCGAGGGCATTGCCAGGGCCGCTGCGAGGAAGGTGGGCTCTCTCTACCGTGCTAGAAAACTTCTAACACCCGAAAGTATCCTGTACCTCTATAAGGCCACTATTCGCCCATGTATGGAGTATTGCTGTCATATTTGGGCCGGTGCATCGGCTACTAGTCTCTCTCTCCTTGACAGGGTTCAAAAGAGAGTCGCAAATCTGATAGGCCTTAAACTGGCATCAAAACTTCAGCCTCTGTCCCATCGTCGAAACGTTGCATCCCTCTGCCTGTTCTACAAGTATTATAATGGTGAATGCTCTGAAGAACTGCAAGCACTTGTGCCCCCACGACGTGAACACCCTCGAGAGACCCGACAAGCTGCAAAATCCCACCCCCACACTGTAGAGATCCCTAGATGTAAAAGATCGTTCTACTCCAGTAGTTTCTTCCCCAGAACTGCTAGACTTTGGAATTCCATTCCAGGTCACTGCTTCCCCAACTGTACTGACATGCATAAGTTCAAGTGCAACGTGAACCAACATCTCGCTGCCCTAATCCCTACATAGTGCCCCAGAAGATTTTTCCCCTGATAGTAGCCCCCTACACCAAAGTGGCAATGTGCCTTGTTTGGGGTGAAAATATAATTTAAAAAAAAAAAAAAAAATTTGTTTGTTGTCTCTAATGCTTACATCTACATAGCATTTTTCCTTGGTATGTCATGCTGTAATTTTTCCTTGGTATGTCATGCTGTAATTTTTCCTTGGTATGTCATGCTGTAATTTTTCCTTGGTATGTCATGCTGTAATTTTTCCTTGGTATGTCATGCTGTAATTTTTCCTTGGTATGTCATGCTGTAATTTTTCCTTGGTATGTCATGCTGTAATTTAAAAGAAAATCCTACGTTTTTTGGTTATTCTTAAGTTTTATACACATTTGGCATAGATCTGTCGAATACCATTTTCTTCGTTCTGTTATATTTACGTTTATAATACTCTTAATCATGGCTTAAATATCATTCGTTTTTTGATGCTCAAATTTGAATTGAGATTTTTGTTATTTTGTCATGTTTAAAATTCAAATAGAACTTTCGTTAGTCTGCCAGTGTTTCCTTTCAATAAACATATTCCCTGGGCTATCATTCTTAAGTTTTAAATCGAATTTTTTCTATCATGCTTAAGTTTAAACAGAACACTTTGATCATTAAGAACGCAGATTGGTAGATAGCGTTTTATCTTGGAGTTTTCTAAATATATACGTTCGAGCCTGACTACAACAATTGCTCGTTAATGTACCACACCTTAGTTGCAAATAATACTTTTTTTCGTGTGTAATGCCATAAAACGCGCAGATCAAATGGACACATATCAAGAATTTCAGGTTTTGTTTCATGTAGTTTTGTAATTCACCTTATTTTCCGCGCATTTCCTCGGGCTTCGCGCGCTTTCTTTTCTTTCTTTTTTTTTTTGTAATCATTTTCTGTTTTTGCTTTTTTCGCCTCGGATCATTGGTTAATTTCTCGTATTGTTTTTTTTATTTACTTTTGCTATTGCCTCTAATTTTTTATTGACGCTGAGAATCCTAACCAGGGCTAAATCCTTGTTAATGAAACTAATTACCAAATATTTAACAAATGCGTTTTGTTTTTTACACGTTGTTGAGCGTTGCAGTTTCTTCTTTTACGCTCAGAGACACGCATGCATATGCATGCAACGGTGCAATCTTTCGAAAACGGACAGTGGACTCATGGTCTAGTGTTCGATGTCCGCTAAAGTAATTATCTTACTTTTACACATGCAGGCGGAGAAGGATGTGTTGAAATATGAAGAATCAGCTCAAATTCTTTTCATACCCTATCCACCAGTGAAAGACTGGATACAGGATCAAGATGTGAAAAGAATATTTCGATAGGTGACTCTCTAGTTTGTATATTCTTTACTAGTAGATGAAGAAAACTTTCCTTGCAGAAGACTTGGAAGAATCTTCTATTTACACCTTTGATTTCATGCTATGGACGAATGTTGGCCGTGGCCTCTGATTTTGCTTCTTATCTTGGGTTGAGAAAATACAAGCACGAAATAACTAACTGCAGCTAGTTCATAAAACAATTCTCGTTGTGTCGACAAATGAAACTCAGGCGATTGGAAAATGATTGATCATTTTAATTTCACTTACCAACTTTGCAGCAGCCAAACAGGGTAACGGTTTGAAGATTTGACTGTTGCTAGTTTAGTCACACTAAAGAATTGTGGTATAGCGAAACAGTCTCTCTGTTGATAAATATATATATATATATATATATATATATATAATTGTATGAAGAGAAACTTTGTGTGTCGACGAGGTTCGTTCTTTATGGGCTCGAAAACGACTGGAGCGATTTTCTATTTTTCGAATTTCACACGGAGGTTCTTCACGCTTTAGTAAATTTAGTATGGAAATACGCTTTATAACTATCGTAAAAATCTGGTTTAAGAAAGATCCAATTTTGACATGATTTATCACTTTTATACAACCTATTATCACAAGTGCATTTGAGAAGTTGTAATGTAGATCATGATAAAATGAGGCGCAGGACAGAACAGGAATAGACAGTACGTCTAAAACAAGATCCTCAAATCTGAACTCAGCGCTAAAAACAACATTACCACTATAAATCAGCTTGCAACACTTGTTATCGCGTACGGTTTCGGTAGTATAGACTGCCCTCAATCTCACATAAATAAGGTCGATACAAAGACCAGGAAACAGCTACCCCTGCATAAGGTAACATACTGAAACCACTGCACGGACAGGATATACCTGCTACGAAAAAAGGGGGTTTAAGTCTCACTGAATTCAACCAAGCATATCAAGACACTGTTGTAAGCATGGGTCAGTACAACGGACATGACGATGTGAATGGTGAAAGACAATCATGATCATATTTTTAAACAAACCTCAACCGCAAAGCTTGCTGAAAGCTTGGGGGAGTCATACTAGAGAAAAAATGTCGAGTTACACGATAAACCACTGACAGATTAGCAAGACTCAAAAGAATAAATACACAGAAATGAGGGCAGAAATAAGAAAACAGAGATGAAAAGAACATAAAAGGGCAGGGAAGTTCCTAGATGAGCTGAATCAGGAATACATACACAAGGGCGCTTCACTACAATGACTCAAAGGTGAAAGACTTCCATTTCATTAGGAAAGACTTATTGTAGCCGGTCAAGATCAAGGTTTAATCACAAATGGATAAAAAAAAACGATTGGCCTATGACCAAATAGTCAGTGTAGGTTCTGTCACTCAGCGATTTAAAACCCAAGCCACTTAATGTCGGGATGATAAACCCTGTTGGCAGATGGCCGCCACAAAAAAGTATATAAACGCCTCCATAAGAAGATCTGTGGAGAAATACAGCTCGAACATATAGGAACATGAACGTTCCACCGATAACATACAACGGAAAAGAGAACCATGATCTATGAGAAAGGCATACAGGTGAGCTGATGTATAAAATATATATAGTGAACTTAACTTGAGGTGGAATCTGAAAAAGGGACGGCATGAAGACTGACTGAGCTTTTCTACCTTACCCGAGTAACATGTTTACAGGCCATGTGATGGGGAGAAAATGGATAAAAACTGTGTGAAAAGTGGAAGAGGGGAGACGGATGGTAATGATGTCAAGACGCATTGCAACTGTTGAAAGAAAAAATGTATTATTTTTTTTTTGGTGGGGGGAAATCGGCAACTGAATTTCGTTCAAGAGATTCTTCAAGGTCAATATCTAACCAACGGCGAAGTGTGGGAATAATCTTACCGACGAGTAAGGGGGAGGGGGAAAAGGAGAAAAGACGTCCTTACGTATACGCAATCTTTTATTTGTAGCATTAACAACCTGGTAGACGTACGTGTCTTCTTTCAGAAATCCAAAAATTAACTGCAACAAGAAACTGCATGTAACATAGTTTATACATCCAACCTCTCTTTTTCACGAGATTTTTCAAGACGCATATCTATATAACACATCATATCCGGGAACCCGGTAACGTCGTTTACACGTAAGAATGTCTTACTTCCTCTTCTACCCAAACTTGGCAATTTTAACAATTCCAATTTCTCAAAATATTACAGATGAATAGATTTCGAGCAGGAAAACAGCAATCCTTCCACATTTTAAGACACATTGCCCATGGAATATGATGGCCGGACGACAGGAGAAGGGACGCGAAATTTACAAGGTTACCGAAGGTAAATCCAAGTTCAATTTTTTGGGTTATTACAACGTGCCAAGAATAGAGAAATAGGCGTATTGTATCAATAAATATAGTTATCTAAAATATTGATAGGGAACAGATAAACTGCGTTGGAAAAAATGTTTTTTTTTATTTATCTAAACCACACCTTAAATGAAGATTCTCCTTGCCTCTCTTGTACAACGTAGATATGAGAAATAAAGGAACCCACTGGAACGAGAATATGTGTACGTATAAACCATGTGTGACTAGCATAATATTTCATCCATAAAATCAGGCTTAATACTAGTGATCAAAAATGTGGAATATTAAGAGTATTTAAATAATTTTTCTTCGAAAAAGTATTACTTACAACATAGATCCAGTGGTGAATGAATCGCTTCGTAAATAAGTATTGAAAACAGTGTTTTCGTAGAAAGATCCAGAGTATATAAAAACTGCTGGTACACATGTTGTTGCATTGGATATGTTTTCACTGTTACTAGAAAATTGATCCTCCTTTGCTAATTACAATTTAGTCGCATCCAAATTAAATGTGAGCGCATTCATACCAAATATCCCCCCTTTCATAATAATCAGTTCAGACTATTGATCAATGTTAGATATTTTATTAAAACTCCAACATGCCTACTATGCCAGTCATACTTCAAGGTTAAACACGTAATTGCTACCTATAAACATCGCAAGGAAATTAGACAAAACGACTATGACATAAATAGTAGTACGACCCTGCTTAACAAATTTTATGTAGACAAGATATTACATTTTCGAAAAGTTAAATCACGTTATAAAAAATAATTAAAAGTAAATAATCATTTTAGCACACTCTAAAATATTATTGCTAAATATTAAAATATGAAAATATAATGGTTTTAAATACCATTAAAACGGTTTATATAATAATAATGTAATAATCTAATGATGATTATCTCTTGCGTATTTTAGCTATGAAGGAAAATGTAGATTCAATAAAATTATGACATGTTTATCGACCTTATTGTTCCTATCTTACTCATACTTTCAGAGCATATTTAAAGCCGCTCTAGCAGAAAAAAAAGAAAACATATTCGAATTTATTATCGGTTGAAACTACTCTTGTCAAGTAAAAACATCAAGTTTTATTATGAATAAAAAAACATCCATATAATTAAGATTTTAATTTTTGAATAACCAGTAGTTCGGGCCGCATGTACTGTGAATAACATACCTTGTTTATGAATACCCCTAAAGTAAAATGTTTACACTCAAAACTGCCTAAGTAATTTGGAAGAGGCAGTTTCAGTATTTTTTAAACTTTGACCTCAATTTTGGCCCATAACATTTATTGATCTTGTCTCACGTCAAAATAAATGCTCAGGTTATCAAAATCAATAATTCCAGGTGTTTAAACCCGAAATTGGAAGAGGAGTTTGGCAGATTCTGAAAAAAACAACTCTTTTAACGGTGACCTTTTAGCAGCGAAATGTACGTCCCTCAAACTGATTAAATGCTGACCGGATGTCTGAATACCGGGGAAAACAAGCTTAACATGAACATTTACGATAAAACAAAACAAATTTATGGTATTAAATATCATACAAGATTTATGTTCGGTAAAAAAAAGTAAACAAAAAGAGTCAACTAATCAACTCATCAATATGTCCTTTTTCCGTCTTTAAAACAACAACTAGACATTCTATATGTTATGTTTAAGAAAGTTCATGTAGCCATGCTATTCAAGTTTCTGAAACTTAAATATCAAAAAAACAACAAAAAAAGAAAAACCACAAAATCACTGT
Source organism: Euprymna scolopes (assembly GCF_053919585.1). Taxonomy (NCBI): domain Eukaryota; kingdom Metazoa; phylum Mollusca; class Cephalopoda; order Sepiida; family Sepiolidae; genus Euprymna; species Euprymna scolopes. Next base: position 75,888,504 of record NC_136509.1, read on the forward strand.
ATCCACTCTCAAATGTCAAACTCCAAGATGGAACGATTAAATTGTCGTCATAGAAAAGATGACATAATTCTATTTTCTGTTTGATGAAAACCGATTTGCATTTTTTGCTGCAGACTATCTACTAGTTGCGTACAAATCCCAAGAGCGATAGGAGCTTTTTATTATGTCACACAGTGTTCAACAAGCGAGATCGGGGATGCGGCGTTGTAGAAGTCATAATCCCTACCTTTCACAATTATGAAAACGGGACCATTCCCAGTAACCTCAAAATATATCACTAGATTGCCACGAATAATAGGAACGTGCCTATGGTTATGAAAACAACGTTTCCATCCTCGTTTCTGATCTTTAGTGTGGTTTCAAGTTAGGACCACATCATGCCACATTACATCTTCTAATTCGGCTTGAAAGTCAACACTATAGTGTACGTGGATGTGATGAAGAGTGTGCTAGTCGCTTGATGCAATCAGGTAGTCGCTGGCAGACATTGAATATGGCAGCAGGACTCAGCGCCGTCCCACATCCTTACAAAACAGATTTGGCTTCAGAATGAGATTTTGTGTTCTTCTCTTATTGACTCCCCCCCGATTACCTCTGGATTGCTTCGTTTCGTCGGGAATATCACCGACATAACCTTCCACAACACCAAAGCCAACCTGATCGCCGCCATCTACCGAGTATTCACTGACCTCCCGTTGGCGCTTGTGGTAAAGGCATGCACCCAGTTCCTGACCTGTATTGAGGCGGTGATTGAAGCTGAAAGCGTCTACATTGAATCGAGAACGACCCTGGTGTCTAACTCTGTCCCGTGGGGAGGCATAGTAAATAGGTACATTGAATCGAGGCCATCTCTTATATAATCAAGTTACCTTAACTGATCTTTTCAATAAAAGTTTTAAAATAAAGCTGTAGTGTTTCTTTTTTTAGGACAAAAAAATATCGTTCACGCTTGTATTACAATACATAAAATAAAATGAAAAAAAGCCTCATATTTATAAGGGCAAATAAGCAAGACATAATATACGATAAATAACTTTTCGTGGAATTAAATTACCGAACGATATTCCATTAAAAAAGCAACCACGTATTTAACCACACTACTTATCGGTCTGTTCGTTTTTCTTTCTTTAGTGTATAATGTGTACCTCTTCATCGTCTGTTTATTTCTATTGTTCACTTTCTTCTTCATCTTAGTATTTTGCCGTTTCTGTTTTATATACACTCTTTCGCTCTCTGTTCTTTTATTCTTATCTGCTTCACTTTCTTTACTTCCACTTATTTTTACTCGCATTTCAATTACATTTTCGATTTATATCTATTATTTTCCTTTTAATTTCCAAGCGTATAGTTTCGTTTCCTCTTTTTTCTTTAGCATTTTCTATTTCAGCTTAAAATACCTCTTTTATATCTCTTTGTTTTTAATATAAATAGTGTATTGCTTCTTTACATTATTAATATTGATAGTTTACGCCGTTTACGCCAAATCTTTAAAATAACTAATCGTATCCATTGTTTTCCCTATCTTTTAGATGATAATCATTTCAGTCGCATAAGCCCTAAATATCTTTTTACTCTTGAACTTAATAAGTAGGGACTCAATAGTAAGAATATGTCCTGTCTCTTTTTCTTCTCTTTTCTTCCGTTTTATTATTTCTAAAAGTGTTTATTCCGGGATCCTTTCAATAAGTGCTCCACAGATCAAAGAGTTCAGAGGTAGGCACTTCTGGCTCCTATACATATCAACGACCATGCCGTGTATTTCCGCAAAGAAAACTGTTCTGTTTTTAATTACGGCAGATTTGAATTTGTGACATTTTCCTTCTATTTTCATTCATAGCGTTTTTGTTTTCTTTTGTTGTTGTTTTCTTTTTTTCGTGTCTAGTACCGGCAATAAAGTTCAAGATAAACGTCGCTCAAATGTAATTAGTATGCAATTAAAGTTCAACAGAAGCATAGTGAAAATGTTTGATGTTTTCGAAAAAGCTCAAAGAAAACACACAGATACGATCTTTCTCTATAATTGCTACTTTCGGTTAGATTTTTTTTTTGTCCGGTTGAAACCAGATGAGTATTTTCTTTTGTTGTTTTTTTCTAGTTTTTATAAATTGTAGGCGCGTTTTCTGCACTCGTATTCATAGGTTGTGCTAGATTGGCACGGTGCAGTTTGAAATATCCATCCAGCAAATAATATGATAGATGCGAAAGGATGTAAAAAATAAAGACTTTCAACGTGAGTTACTTAAGCAATAAAATTTACCTTTTCATTAGATATCAATGTAAAACTTAGCTTGATGTGCTCCAGTAGTGTCGTGATGGAAGGAAGTATCTGTCTGGAAAATGAGTTTACCTATATCCAATATGTTAAGAAACAGCGCAATTGAGCGCAATTTTACAAGCTTTATCATCCACCGCGCAATGGTTGGAGTCTATTTGATATATTTGCTATACATATATACCACGGGATATAGTGGCCCCGGGATACGGTTTCTCAAGTTTACGATGTGAAATACGATTTTTCCAGTCGCTATTTACCCCGCCTTAAGGTGTTATTTATAATGTTATTGGAATTATATACATTTGTATTATTTCCTGTACTGTATTTTGTTACTAATTTTCAATATGTATTGTGTAAAATTTCACTTACGCCCCCACTATACGATGATTCTACCTTACGACAGATTTATGACGTATCATCGGGTTCTACTGGAGTTTTGTGTAAACAGTAAAGGAAATCCCTAAGCATATATTGAAGTTAATATCCATCTTTTTGTATTAATTCCACAACAAATAAAATAAGAGATCTGCAAATTTAATTAGAATAGAATACATCATTTTCTAGTCTGCTTAAGTTTCAAGGCAGATAAATTTTATATTAACACATTTACAGATTAGATAGTTCAAATAAATCAACATTATTATCCCATTTTTCATACGAAAAAAGCGTATAGAAAAATAATGTTCCAATAATTTTCTAATATTCTATTCTGTGTAGGTGATCTTATATTGTTCAGGCGCAATGGATTACAGCTATCATAACCGTGTCCTTAATTAAAACATGGGAATGATAGTAATTAATTAATCGGTATGCATGAAGAAAAATTAAAATTATGTGCATGCGAATAAGCATGATTATAAGAACAGCTATATCAGGAAGAGAAAATAAGGGGATAGCAAATCTAATATGCGTATTTCCCCTATGTCCTGCTTCCTTTCCCTCCCTAAAAACAAACAACTTGCAAAATCATGTCCGATGCGCATTTTTTAAAAAGTTATATCAAGATTCAAAAGAGCCGAATTTCACACGCTAAGCCATCGTAAACACAAAGGCACATACGTAGCCAATATTGTCTAAAAAATGAAATTTAAACTCTAATACAGATCTATTTGGTCTTGGGCATTATGTTGTAAACACATGAAATTCAGTGTATGGAGTTCTAGGAGACAGCAACTATAAACTCACTATATATATATATATATATATATATATATATATATATATATATATATATATATATATATGTGTGTGGGAGTCAGCTTTTCGAATAGACCCCCTATTTTGTAAGTAGGGGTAGATTACAAAAAGTGTGCCACAAATGTAATGTTGATAATTGGTGACATGATCTCCACACGAAAATACTATGAACAAAAAAAGTAATATGGGGTGGCAGCATCGCTCGAAAATAATTAAGTTTGTTTTTCATCCGTGCATAAAAATCTGTCGGTCAGTGATTTAAAATGCATAATACAGGCTTTATATCGCGAAAACTTTCTGTCTCTACCAAATATAATTAATATATTTTTTATTCGGCATAGTAAGAAACATATAAATGTCGTCATTTTCAAGAACAGTGTGCCGATGGATCTGAGGTAAAAATTAATCTTAAAAAAGAAAAAAAAACAATTGGTCTATAATCTAGCAGCCGCCCATCGTAAAAAATATAAAGTCCAGTTGTTAATACTGTTTTGTTGCCACTCCCCACATCCTAATGTTTAGAAGGCTTTCGGAACAGACATCCCCAACTTTAAATATTCTTCACTATTCATCAAAAAAAAAAACCCAACATCCTCATGTTAAAAATCAGTTTTCAGAATGGTCACCCGCAAAGTCTCCATGTAAAGAACTGCTCTCGGAATAGACACACAATCTTGTGAGTAGGTGGGGTTGTCAAATTTAACCTTGATAATCGTTATCAGGATCCCCCCGCAAATTCTAGATTCGTATATTTAGTGCTAAATAAGGTAAATAAAATAGCGTTGGGAGAAAAAATATTCAATAAAAATACAAAAAAATCAAGTTATATTTGTAGCGAAACTTAGGAAAATCATAAAGAAACATGACATGAAGATTCTTAATAGTACATTCAAATCAAATAAAAAATACCACGACAAAATCCTGTAACTGTAGAAATAAACACGAATGCCCATTGAATGAAAATTTCTTAGTAACATCAGTAGTACACATTGCAAACATCTTCACGAAGGAAAACCCAAATTATAGTGAATAATATATCGGTATGGCCGGATATATTTCAGGGAATGGTTAAGAGGTCAGATAAGTTCATTTGAACCCCCCAACAGTAAAGTTACGACATCACTTTCAGCTCATTTTAAAGAAATTGAAAAAAAAAAAACCTAACAGCAACCATAAAATGGAATATTCCCAAAAAAAGCTCAAACACGTTCCTCATTTAGCTCCCCTTTGCCTTTACAAAAAATTATTTATCGTACGATTTAAAGACAGGGATAATTTACTCAATAAAATAATAGAAACCTCCATAAACTGTAGAAATTATAGGAACAGCTGTGTAATCCAAATATTACCCCGTTTATTTTACCTCATCCACAATAAAAGAAAGATATCTCTATCATGTAAGCATATATACCCACTATTTATTTTACTTAAGTATTCATATGTATGCATATTTGCGGGTTGTGTTATTTTGTATATGTATATATTGGTGTTTGTGTACACCCAAATGTGTCTTCACACCTCTATGCATGTCTGACGGATGTTTGTACACATAATTTATATGTTTGTTCAAATATGTGTATATCCACGTGTATGTATATCTACTTACTAACCTCTGTCTATTCTGTAAGAACATTGTTGGTTTTAATATATGTATACTCATTCACCTAGGGCGTTTATGACACATACCTAATGTACTTATTTAGCATTGAACCCCAATTAATTAAACTAAACAATACAAGTTACATAACCCTCTATAAACTAACTACCCAAAGGCGAAGATTTTCTCCCAACACTACTTAATTTACATTATTTGCCACTAAATATACTAATCTAGAATATGCCTTACAGATTTACTACACCTACCACCAACATATATATAAAACACTGAATTTGCATAATAAAAGTTCTTAAAATAAAACACTATATAACTTCCAGAAACAATTATCAAATAGTAGAAATTACAAAAAAGTTCTCAGTTATACATTAAGCTTCTTGAGAAAACCTTTAAAAATATACTCGATCCGGGACTATGATAAAAATATCAATATAAAATAATACACATTGATAAAAATTATAAGCAATGGGCAATTATTAAATAATAACGTATACATAAATATAAGGGTAGACTTTATGGTCTTTATAACACATGCTATATGTGAATTTTTATGTATATCTTATATATATATATATATATATATATATATATATATATATATATATATATATATATAACATTAGACATCTAAGCATACCAAAAGCTACAACTACCATCATCTAATAAGCTTTAATATTTTTACTTATAAAAATACTAACCAAAATAAAATCAAAACACAAATTAATAATCGATTTAGTTAAGCCAGTAATGGAAGATCCATAACTCTACTAAGACGAAAACTGTCTTAAATATGATATTTGGTGTTTTCCGTATACATTTACGTGCGTGTATATGTCTGTCTGCGCATATATGGACTTATAGTATCTATACTCGTTTTTGTCTATATGTGCATGTAGGTATACGCGCATAAGGAAACACAATAATAAGACAAGATTACTTCTATTCAATAATCGTAAACATTAAAACATAAATATATAAATTAAACATGCAATTTGTTACAAGCAAGAAAAGTTCAAAGTAAACTTAAGAACAATGCATATAAATAATAAAGAATGAATAAATAAATAAAAAACATAAAAATTAATAAATAAATAAAAAAAAAATAAATGAATAAAAAACTGAACTAAAATACATCAAAATTTTATTAACTGACCAGTGGACCCAATTTAGTTGTATTTGTCAATGGCTGAAACACCCCCAAATGACCTGAAATTTTATGCTTAATATTGTTCCTAGTTGGTAACCATGGCAACCGCACTACCTCAGTTTCCATTCTTCTCTCTCCCCCCACTGTCTTCACCCCCACCTCTGTATAATTATATTATCCCTTACTAAGTCCTTAACCTTAAACTACCCTTCAAACTCTCCCTTCTTAACCCCCTTCTACTCTTAACAAAAACCGGATCTTCGGAATTAACTTATATGCACTTTAATTTTGCCATCGCAACCTATGGAGAATCCCCTCTCTCTCTCTCTCTCTCTCTCCTCAAAATTTGAAAAGGTGTTGAACCTTTTCAGATTCTCTACCTTAATTTTTATTGCCTGATGATATCTAATATGATTGAAACGGTCTGCAAATCGTAGCAAGATATGACTGTATTTACACACAAATATATATATATATATATATATATATATATATATATATAATTTAAAGGAGATTAGAACAATAGTCTAAAGAGCTGAGTGTATTTTAATGTAACAGTGAAATTACTAGTTTAATTAAAATACAGGAAAGAGAAAGTGCTCGTTGTAATTTAGATATATAATAAGCTCGATAGGTAAATATCCTAGAGCTAATTCAATATTACGTAATGTGATTGATAATTTAAAATTTGAAAATCAAATTATAATTAAATTAAAAATCCGTTTCATAAGAAGGAACAACAATAAAATCAATTATATGTACGATCGTTTCGGAAAACAATGCTTTTTATTGTGGTAGACATCAAGTTACGTACAATAATTACATATAGTTTTTTAATAAGCAAGGTCTCCTCGTCAGCAACTTTTGAAGGGTGTTTATTAAATTTAAAAGACACCATAAATAAACCTAGCATTAAAAAGTAAGGCAGATGTATCTGAAAAAAATTGAAATAAAAGGTCTGGATTTAAAATTTATAAGAAAATTAATATGGGTTAGAGATAGAAAAGAAATAGAGTAAAATATAGATTTTAATTTAAATTATAAGTTTGCTTTAAGTACCATATTTCAAATATATATATATATATATGCATATATATGAAAAAATAGACACACACATATATATATACAGGTATATATATATATATATAAAATATATAGAGAAATTTACCTTTTAATTTTTCGCTTTTTGAAATCAGGAACTATGGTTAAAATACTCATTTAGATGTTTGCTATAGCTTTTTACCTTATTGAATGATGGATTTTAACATTGGGGGGGGCACCCGTGCAATAAATTATTTCCGTTAGCGTACTTTTGATTTAAAGACGCTACGGTTGATATTTCGAATGTTGTTTATGTAATTACATGTTGTAAGGGGATATATTTTTTTTACTTTTTCATTTAAAGTGTGTAAGGGGAATAATTAGACTAACTTAATTTATGAAAAAAAAAGAATTGTAATCTATTTTTACTAATAAGTAATGTATAATGATTTAAGGTAGTTTATATTTATTAAATTTAAACCAACGTTTATGACTGCATGTAAATATTAGCTCCTGTCTTACATGCAGTCATAAACGTTGGTTTAAATTTAATAAATATAAACAACCTTAAACCATTAAAAATTACTTATTAGTAAAAATAGATTACAATTCTTTTTTTTTAATAAATTACGTTAGTCTTACACCCTTTAAAAAAAAAGTAAAGAAAATATGACAATAATCTCCCCTTACAACATGTAATTACATAAACAGCATTCCAAATATAAACCGTAGCGTCTTTAAATCAAAAGTACGCTAACGGAAATAATTTATTGCACGGGCGTTCCCCCCTTTTAAAATTCATCATTCAATAAGGTAAACAGCTATAGCAAACATCAAAATGAGTATTTTTACCACAGTTTCTGATTTCAAACAGCGAAACATTAAAAGGTAAATTTCTCTTTATATATATATATATATATATATATATATATATATATATATATATACATATATATATATATATACAGGTATATATATATATGTGTGTGTGTGTGTCTATTTTTTCATATATATGCATATATATATTTGAAATGTGGTACTTAAAGCAAACTTATAATTTAAATTAAAATCTATATTTTACTCTATTTCTTTTCTATCTCTAACCCATATTAATTTTCTTATAAATTTTAAATCCAGACCTTTTATTTCAATTTTTTTCAGATACATCTGCCTTACTTTTTAATGCTAGGTTTATTTATGGTGTCTTTTAAATTTAATAAAAACCCTTCAAAATTTGCTGACGAGGAGACCTTGCTTATTAAAAAAACTATACGTAAACTTGATGTCTACCACAATAAACTTGATGTCTACCACAAATGTACGTAACTTGATGTCTACCAAAATAAAAAGCATTGTTTTCCGAAACGATCGTACATATAATTGATTTTGTTGTTGTTCCTTCTTATGAAACGGATTTTTACTTTATATATATATATATATAAATACATATACATATATATATATACATATATATATATATATATATATATATATATATATATATATATATATAGTGAAATTGGAATGGAAAAAGGCAATATATATATATATATATATGGAAGGAGAAATTTCAGATGAAACATCATTTAATTTAAATACCAAAAAAACAAGAAATGGGCAGGTGAAATTATTAAAATTACCTTAAGGCCTTATCGTCTGACCCTCTAAGAGGAAACATCAGAATGATAAATTAAAAACTAAGAACACGAATGAGGGAAGAAGGGAATTTTGGTAACAGTTGGAAGAACAGTGGGAAAAAAAATCTCACTGTTCAGGTGGTTTTAAATCAATGAATATCTCCAACTGGTGTTTCAGAATCTTTTCTTGTTTTTTTTTGGTATTTAAATTAAATGATGTTTCTCTGAAATTTCTCCTTCCATTTTGCTGTATCAAAAATGTACTTATATATATATATATATATATATATATATATATATATATATATATATATATATATATATATATTGCTTTTTTCCATTCCAATTTCACTCAGATACTGCTGAGACTATCTGGTTGACATTTTGTATAAACGTATGCCATGATGATGTAAAACTACCTTATATATGGTATCCGTTCGATGCATAGTTAAGAGTTATTAGGGATTAATATCGATTGGTCAATAGTGTACCACATCTGGTCTAGAAGTTTTCACGGAGGCTACTGAATGGCTATGCATGAAATTGTGCACGATACTGCGTAACGAACTAAATAATGTGCTATCTACTCAATGCACAATTAGATATGTATATGGATTAATGAATCTCTGCCAGATGAAGGAATAGGGATATTTAGGAATTAATAAATATATATATTTTTTAAATTTTTACTTACCTTCATCCCAAACAAATCATATCCAACTTGGACGTAAGGGGCTACCAATTGGGGCCATGCATTAGATAGATTAAGATATTGATTTTTTTAGCATTTGAACCTCTGCAGACAGCGGGAAGGGAATGCCAAAGTCTAGCTGTTCTATTGAAGAAGCTATTTGAGTTAAACCCTTCTTACATTAAGGGACTTCAGTACTGAACGTGTGTGATTTTGTTCCTGATCAGAATTGTCGGAAATATGTGCGTTGACGGGGGCACAATGCAATGAGTTAATCATAGCACATTCCATTGAAATACTTATAAAACAAGCACAGTGAAGCAGCATTGAAGTGATGGGTAAGGGGTTGGAGGATAGTTGACAAAGTATGACGTATTTGACTACATACCCTTTTTTGACCCTATTCAAGAGGGAGGGACTAGCGCTAGATGCATTATCCCAGATTTAGCAGCAATAATCCGTAAATGGGTGAATAGTGGCCTTATTCAGGTGTTGGATACTCTCAGATGTAAGCAGTTGTCTCACATGATAGAGGAAGCCCGCCCTCTTTGCAGCAGGCTTCGCAATGTTTCGATGTATCTATTCCAGTTCATGTTTCCGGTGAATGTTAAGTCATGAAGTGGGTAGCAAGAATTCAACTATGCAATGAAAAATGAGCAAGAGTAAATAATTATATTATATATGTTTATACATTTCATCCTTTAATCTGTCTTAACGGCCGAATATATATATATATATACAATTGTGCGTGTATATTTCTTTCGTAAATTGTGCGTGTAGATTTCTTTCGTAAGGATAAATGTATAGACGCACACTATTTTATCATTTTCAAAATATTTGCCTTTTATTCATAACGCGTTGGGTACAATTGTTCAGACCTCGATGTAGGCATATAACTATATAACAGTTCAAAAATTATAATTTCCACAACTGTGACTTCATAAGAGCATAGAAAAGAACATTTTTTTTTTTAAATTTGAAATATCACAAATAGGATCTATTTTGTTAATACAGCTGGTAATCATCTATCTATCTATCTATCTATATATATATATATATATATATATATATATATATATGTGTGTGTGTGTGTGTGTGTGTGTGTGTGTGTGTGTGTGTGTATGTGCGCGCGCGTGTGTGTTTTCATTTAATTTCGAGAATTCAATTCATCCTTTTTTGACAATAACAATACTACTGTATCGGAAAAAAAAAACTAAAATCCCTGTTTATCACAGAGGAAAGTATTTAGAAGAATACAGAAAAACCATCAAGTTTTAAAATTTTTATTTAAACTTGAGAAAATTTTTTAAAATGACGGTTTATTTTGTCCTCATAAAAGGATCGTATTTTAATGTAAACCTGCATTTTAGTTACTTAATAAAGACCAAAATTGTCTAAAATATTTGCATTGTTATTTTCCTAACTATTTGTATTGTTTACTTGAAATTAAATGAAAAATATATTTTTTTAGTAAGTACTATCATTAACTACGGTAAATTCATCGGTTTTCATTTTTAGATATATTAAACCTGAAATCTTTCTCTCTCCCTCTCTCTCTCTCTCTATATATATATATATATATATATATATATATATATATATATATAAAATATCAATTGAATTCTTATCGATATAAAATTACATGCGACTGCATAAGACACCCATGTCAATCCATGTTTATATTACGTCTTGGCACAGCAACCTGTTTATATAACAGAGAATTAATATTTTCCTTACCCAACCTCAACTCATACCCGTGTATAATGATTATGATATTGGAGAACTCTTTCTCCATATGAGATATTGGCGGATTGGAGCGCATGGCACTCATCCATGGTTTAGCTGCCACGACCTGACAACGTCCAACGATCCATCAATGCTTAAATTGAAATGGAAATTCTCGTTCGATCAATCATGCTGCATAGATGGAAACGTCAAACGTTCCATTACGTTCCCGACTGGATAAGATGAGATAAAAAAAAAAAAAAAAAAAAGCAACTGATTTTTACTTCTAGATTTTTCAGGTTGGCGTCCCTTATTGATGATCTATATAATCATATGTACATTATGTTACATCAATGGGATCACTTGATACGTATATTACAGGGATTAATTCTCCTAGCCAGATAATAAATTATGTTGCATATAAAATATTCCGGTAGAAATGAATGGCAGTTATGCCCTAGAATCAAGGTGTATACTTCTGTTATATACTTTTACTAATATATTTATTACTAGGGCTGGGATAACAGCATATTCTCTTCGTTGTTTTGAATCTCGAGTGTGTATCCGCTAATATCTTATATACTTTTATATAGAATGATGTGGTTCTCGGTTGATTAACTGTGTTTAACTGTGTCGGATATATTCTCGAGAGTCATGACAATGAAAAGAATGTGTTGTTATCATAGCTCTAGTTATAACACTCGACCCATTTTTAAATGATCGGATCGCCTGATCTCCGGTAGCGCTTTCCGTTGCACGTCGGATTAATAGCCAATACGCCGTCAGCCTTTTAGTTGATTTGCATTATTGTTGAACAGTTTACTATATTTATACTATTATTATATCACATAAATTTGAATGTGAGACTTGAGAGCTGTACCGTAAATACGTAATTTTTTTTAGATATATTTCACATGTGTTCTCTACGTTCCGTCCTTAGAATCTGTTGACAGGAGCACATTACTAAAATTAAGGTCCTGACCTAAGCCAAGACATAAAGTGATGATTGTATGCTCGTAAGGACCAAACTGGGTAGGTTATCTCATCTGTATCGAATATTATACCACTCTAAGGCGCTTACTTTAATAAATTCAGAAAATAATGAAAAACCACAGTCGCCCAACATTACGCTACAAGGACACAGTTAAGTTCACTCTATATGGTGCCAACGTAAGCCAAATTAATTAAAAGACTGTGCCAGTAATAGATCAAATTGGCGAGCCATCATCCACAAAAATGCTCTAGCTTTTAAAAGGTCACCGCTAAAAGATCGCTGCGTCATGAGATTAACGTCACATAACATCAACTGCAGTGATACAGACTACGCACTTTTGGTTCTCCTACTCTTCAATACCCTTGGCATTCAGCCTGGGGTTGCGCTGTCGCCTCCTGAAACACAGAGTTTCAAAAATTAAAGGTTTTCTTATAGCACAGTATATAAATGCTAAACAGCCATGAATTAAAAATGTAAATTTTGAAAACAGTAATAACATTTTAAAGTGCCTGGATACGTAACCATGATATACACAAGCGGCAAAAAGAAGGTAAGCATATAACACTGTAAAGCGTTTGAGGTAAATGATTGGAAATTGCGGAACGAAAAATCGAACCCGGATCGTGGGTTTTAGAATTACTGATACTAATTGATAAAATAAATAAGAGAGTTAAACAGAAAAAAAGAGAAAAAGTCAAAGTTTTGTAAAAAGAAGATCATCGTTAAAAATAGATCGAAGAAAACAATAGAAAAGTTGAACGGGTCGACATTTGATATGCATGAATATGGTATGGATGTCGGGCGAGCGAGCCGATAATTGACCGGTTGAAACACTTGATACGTATGAATGGAAGATTAATATCTATCTCAGCCGCCTCAGATCAAAGCTGTGTTGCGACGTGTTGGCCAAAGATATAAAAAACACGGGGTTTTGCGAGCAAGGAAGAAAAGGGAGAGTCAGCTAGAGAGAGTGAGATAGATGTGCCTATCGAGTATGCCGCCCCACAGCTGCCGCGCCACGTCTACCCCCCAACATCACCACTACCACTATCATCACCGCCACAACCACCACTAGCTGTGTGAATGGGAGAACCATCCTGCATGAAGATGGGACTATCATCCAAATTCCGAACAAAGTAGGGTAAAAAAATGCTCAGTCAAGATCTTAATGTACTTGATCGAATTAATTCGAATTTGCAAGCGAACTATAGGACTTGGACGATTGGTAATAATAATGCCCCACACCAAAACTGAACCTTCAGCGTCGAAACTGATAACCTAGGATAAAATTATCTGTCTTTCCTCCGACGGACGAACTGCCTACCATTACTGCTGAGCCTATTGAACTTAATTTCGTCGCTAAAATGCACTTTTGACCAATATGACAAGTAATGATCGTCATTGCATCTGACAAAGTCCAGACGGCGCTTTCTGTTCTTACAGAAATCATTCGCTTGCGTCTTGCAACATATTCTCGCAAATTAAATTCCTTTAATCTGTTTTTGAGAGGAAAAAGACAGCACTTTTTAACAAGATTACTTTGTTGTTGGATTTGGTGAGCCGTTTCAAATCTGTTTCTTAGGCTACGGATCTTGATAGCATTGGCTTCCCTGTTAGAAGAACGACCAGACTTAGGGACATCACGAACAGTGCCGGTGCTTTGGTGCTTTTGCAGTCTTTCGTACAGTTTTCTCATCACATTTTAATCTGCGGCCGATTTCTCGATTGGATGAACCAGAAAGGTTGAGAATTATGAGCTCCTGACGATCACTAAGAGAAAGTCGTAGCATTGGACTAAATGTTACGTTCTATAACCTGAAACAACAGCAATTACCATGCTTTGTTGTCTGTTGGTGGATATTTTAAACTGATTTAGAGGCTATAATTTAAGCTTGTTTTAAGCGAATTTGTTGCTGCGAACTTTCTTTTTGCCTCCTAAATTTGAAGTTATTTTTTTTAATTGACGTAAACACTAGAATATTTCAATAAGGTCAAATATTAACAGGTAAAATTACAGAGGAATAAAAGGCGAATCAAATCAAATGAGATATAGGTTGTTTAAACAGTTACATTAAATTTTGCTTAAATTTGCAGTTGTGTGAAAATATTACAAGTGCGGGCATTCTTTTTACCGACACTGCATATATATATATATATATATATATATATGTGTGTGTGTGGGTGGGTGTGTGTGTGTTTGCGTGTCTGTGTGTCTGTGTGTGTGGATGTGTGCGTGTGTGTATGTGTGTGTATGTGTTCGTCTGTGTATGTGTGAACAGAACGAGCTACTAACAACAATGCAAAGACAGGCCGTTAGCTGTGATTCCTCATATTATGTTATTTTCCAATACTCTAAGTATCCAATAATTATAGTCATTGTTCTGAATTTTGTGCTTCCTTTACGTAATTTGACATTCTATTAAGTTCTTCATAGAACTTTTTCTAGTCCTAATAAAAGTGTTCAATTCTCTCTTCATTATCGCACTTTTTGCTAGAATTCGTACTTTTAATTGTATTTCCTCTAGAATAATAATTCTATAATTACTACTTCTACTACTACTACTACTACTAAAAAATAATTAGTAGTAGTTGTAGTAATAATAATAATAATAATAATTATTATTATTAATAAAATTATCATTACTATTATTACAATTATTTCATACTGGGGGGGGGCGGTCTTTTTCCGGGCTAAAATCCGCTTAACGGTGACATTTTATTTCGGTCCGATTTTGTGTATCTTATTATAGAGTCGTGATTTCCAAAGTAAATATAAAGTATTTAGATGTCACCAGCTTCAATCGAAACCAAAAGCAAAACTGTAGCATTCACTGTACCAACATGACACGTATATGGACTTATTGAAAATTAAATAGTAAAAATATACCAAGATGAATGTACAAAATGGTTAACAATTATTTTCAATTTTGATCAATTTTTGACCTCTAAAACTTATTTTAACCGGCTAAAGACCCATAAAAGAACAGTCCGACAAAAATCCAATCGGTTGACCTCATTTGCGCCACTGTGATATTTTTACTTTTAAGGGAGATAGAGTTTGAAAATACGGAGACATACAGACATAAATATAGCCTTTTATATATTAGACTTCTCAAATCGGAGCCAGTAGTTTGACATCAACTGAGCCAATAATAATATTATTAATGAGTATGATGATGATGATGATGATGACGACGACAACAACAATAAAAACAATAATAATAATAATAATAATAATGATGATGATACCGCCATCACCACCACCTAGTACAAGAGTAGCCGTGTAACATTTGTTTGGCATCGCCTGCTTATCTATATTCCTTTGTGAAAATATTAATATCATAATTTTAAAAGTGCACTTTCTTATATTCTTTCAGATAAATATTGATCGAACCCTTGCGACATTGAAACTGAAAATTTCCATTCCATGCAAATTTATATGGGCAAATGCGTTCGGCAATGCTCCGCTGCAAAACGCTGCACCGACCTTTGGTTTCGTTCTGTTTAATGTCGAAGAATATTGATTATAACCATGTTCTACTCTTAGGCGAATGAAAACGGTTGAATAGACACGTCAATCATGTTAATGCCACGTTTATCAACGGTACAAAGCTATTGTAATGAAGCGAGGAGGGGGCGACAGAAACTAAATACCATTGCACCCCATTTTCGTCCCCACCTCACCTTCCCAGTATTATTTGACGATTGGTAATATATTTTTAATTAAATTGTCACACGTTCGTTTATACACGGCCAACGCGGCCAGGGGTCATTCAAACTTATAACGCCTGCATTCGTGTTATCTAGAAATTGATATTAATGGTATCATCAGAAAAATACCCATCCTACGGGTAGTGTTACATTATAACTTAAAAATCAAGGCCACTAGAAACTAAGTAAAATCACACACGCTCAACGCTAGATGTTTCCAGATGCTGAAAGGCTTTCTAATTTAAAATCTATTTTTCCCTTGAACCGCTTGTTTCCTATATTTTTTAATTCCTGGCCAAATCCTTGTATCCCCAAGAATACACAAAATCACAAATTTTAATGTCACAATGTATTCCTTACCTCATCTGTTATGCTTTACTTCTATATTTCGGTTTTGTTTTTATTTATAAACTAGCCTGGGTGGACGTCGTTGCCCGGGTGTTTGGAAGTGTTTAGCAAAAAAAAAAAATGCAGTAGGTAAGCAGGCTCGAACCCATACCGCGAAGAAGGTAAATAACATGAAAAAAACGTGACGTCTTTGCCGTTGTGCCCATCGCCAAACCGGACATACTGAACATTTAAATTAAGGCTAGTCATTCGAAAATATGGGATAGCTTTCGAGGATATTGGCGAAAAAAGCGACCATTTCTTGTAAAATGTGTCCAGTAAAAAGTGGAGGGATTCATTTCTTAGCAAATTTTTCGATATTTATTGTCCGAAGGGTCGAGCTTAAAGATTATACCGATCTAGTGAAATCGGCTCTCTGAAAAGTTTTAGGCAGACATGCAAACATAAATACATACCAAACAGAAGGTGAGATTTATATTATATATTCTTCTGACCGACCAACAATATGGATTTAGGCAGGCCCGTTCTACAGCAGACATCCTAACTGTAATCTCTGAACGTATATACCCTTCACTGGACAAAGCAGTGGAGGGTAGAGTAGAGCGGTAGCTCTAGATATATCTAAGGGTTTTTACAGGGTATGGCGTGAAGGTCTTCTCAGGAAAATCAGATAATACGGTATCACTGGAACAATCCTTAACATAGTTAAATCCTTCTTAGATGAGAGAAAAATCCAGGTTGTCCTCGACGGTCGTACATCTAAACAATATTATAAAAATGCGGGAATGCCTCGAGGGTCTTCCTTGGACCTGTTCTATTCCTAATATTCATAAATTACCTCCCTGACAACATTGTTTGTGATATGGGCATATATGCTGATGGGCCACGCTCTATAACAGACACGACAGGTAAACAAATGAACGCGTATCTAAAGAAACGGAGAAACATTAGAGGATGACCTATGATCTGTAGTGGAATGAGGACAAAAATGGATGGTTACATTCAATGTTGCCAAGACTAAACTTTTTTCCTTCAATAATTGCAAGAAACCTTCTCTACCACCAATAGAAATGGCTAATGACTCTTTATCTGAAAGTACATCTTTTAAAGTCCTTGGTCTAACGTTCACAGGAAACATGAGTTGGAACAATTACATTGAGAGTATTGTCGGGACCGCTGCGAAGAAGGTAGGTTCTCTTTACCGTGCTAGAAAGCTACTAACGCCCGAAAGTATCCTATACCTCTATAAGGCAACCATTCACCCATGTATGGAGTATTGCTGTCATATTTGGACTGCTGTATCTGTTACTAATCTCTTGCTCCTGGACAAGTTTCAAAAGAGAGTCGCCTACTTAATAGGTCCTGAACTGTCATCTAAGTTTCAACCTCTGTCCCATCGACGAAAATTTGCATTCTTCTGCCTGTTCTATAAGTACTTTAACGGTGAATGCTCTAGCTGCAAGCACTTTTACATCCTCGACGTAAATACACCCGACAGAATCGACAAACAGCTAAATCCCACCCCTTCACAGTAGAGATCCCAGTAGTTTCTTCCCCAAGACTGCTAGACTTTGGAATTCCCTTGCGGGAACCTGCTTCACCAACTGTACTGACATGCAGAAGTTCAAGTGTAACGTGAAACGACATGTTGCTGCCCCACTCCCTACACAGTACTCCTGTAGCTTATTTCCCTGATAATACCCCCTACACCAAAGTGGCGATGTGCCTTGTTTGGGGTGAAAATGTAATAAGAAAAAAGATATCGCTCCATATACAGTTACCCAATGTATGGAACTGTAAAAGAGAAAGCCGTCAAGCTCGAAGACTAGCCAATGAATATACACACCTCTAACTGACTGTCTAACACACAAAGTACCATGCGTATTTATAAAAACACTTGGCAACATCGAATCTATGTAATAGTCTGACGATTCTTCGAGAGAATGACACGAAGAAAATTTTGTGGAGCCTACCTACCAGATATGTTTTTTAAAACTGCGTATTTTTAAATTCGGCCTCGGCCGACGCATCATGAAATCTCTCCATTCTACGCACAGTTTATCTTTCTTTTTGTAATAATATATTGAACGCACTCTTTTTTCTTCTTGTACCCATTTGTGAATTATTTCACGGAATTCCACCTTTTGGATGACTTCGAAATATCTTCTGATAACGGGATTCCTTTGGATTTGTCTACTGAGTACCGGAATTTTACCAACTTTTCGTGGATTTTACCGTTAGGAGATATTGTACTCTTCACTGGACCATCCATTAATGTGAAATCGTTTTTTTTTTCAGCATTCCCTATGTACCACTATTATTTTCACTTTTACCAAGTAAGCTCTATGGCTCACTTGCAGTTTACTTAAATACGTTGCAAGCAAAATCTGAATCCGCATGTTGCTAATTCCTACCCTCTGATGAAAAGGAAAGTATTTCGTTCGAAACTCCGCGGATTAGGGACAATCCACTTAATTTGGGCTTCCTTTTTTTAAAATAGATATTTTTTTGTAAACTCTTAAAGTATTTTTAACAGATTTTATTAATTCTTTGCCCATATATATATATCCCCACACACACTTTCTATAATGCCGAAACGAAGCATTCAATAAAATTGAGCGAAAACATTTAAATAGATTCAGAATCAAAAATAAATAAATAAATAAATAAGAGACGAATACAATTTTCCAGAATAAGAAACATTACATTAAAATTTTTAAATATAATTATTTAATTTTAGTTTTAAAATTAATTTAAATTTTTAAATTTTAATTTAAAAAATTAAAAGAAAAAATTAATTTTAATGTTAAGTGTTCTAATTTTTTCCAATCTTATTGATTAATTTTCAGAAAAAATCCGAGGAATATAATTAAAATTCATGAGGTAAGCTACATCAGACTATGAAACAAAAAATTACACTTGATCAAATTAGGCGGTATTTACAAGAAAGAATACAGTTCGATATAGTAGAATATAAATAGTAATAATTTATAACCTGCTATGGCTCGCAAGTAGCCACAAAGAACAAAACAAGGGAGAACAGTTTAAACATGTATTACATGAAAAACGGAAAGATTACAAACGAACACTGTAGCTATATCACCGAGCCTGCGAGATTCGCTCTGGAATTAGACCCCCCCCCCGCCTGGGATTGCCATGAGTAAAGTTTAAATTTGGCGATGGATTAGTCCGATTAGTCCCACCCCCACCCAAGCCGATTACTCCGGGTGTGAAATCAGTATCTTTTCTTTTTAGGCAGCAGTTTATTCAATTCAAACTAAATTGATTTGAGAATATTTATAACATACGCCATTAACCTTTTAATGATCCTGTTTAAATCTTACTGACAAAAATATTTGCACATAAAATCAATTTTATTTCCAGTTACTGTACGCGCTAACTTTACATGACATTTTTGTTTTTTAATTATCTTTGCATACATTCTCGCCAGTCTTTTTCGGGAAATATTGTCTACATGACCATTTTTTTATTTTTTTATTTTTGGCCAAGTTTGGAACAGTTTTGACATTAGTTTGCCATTTTAATTTTTCTTTTTATAAAAATTACCCTTTTTTTTATACTGAGATTGAACATATTTTACGTAAACTGCTGGAGCAGCCCACTGACTATATTCAATTTTAGCCAGTATACCTAATCTATCCAGTTCCCGATTTATCGTGTTCAGATGTGATATGCGAACGGAACATTACATTTTTTTTTTTAACACAGGTTGTGTGTCCGGTTTTAGCTTAAAATCATCAGCAATTGTGTGCATCTCCCAAGGCCCAGAGAAAATACATTTGAGAATTCTTTCTTTTAAACTGGTTATAAGTAGGGCTGTGACAATATTCTCTTTCAAATATGCTCTATATTCTATTTATATGCCGGGACTATTCTTTAAGAATATGCTCGAGAATATGCTTTTTTACACGGGAATATTCTTTTTTTAAAAGAATATGCTGCTTTGAGACGGAATATTCTCTTTGGCTACCGTATATTTATTTTTATAAATCGCATATATTCACTGTACTTCAAGCGAATATATTTATGCTAGGTACCTTGGAACGTTTGCAACAATATTAACCCTTTCGATTCCAATGGGCCGATATATCGGCCATTGGGATTTAAGGTAAAAGAAGACCTACAGATATTTAGGCCTAACTATAGTATTTTAATAGTACGGGTTTAGTTGAGTAGTTGGTAATTTTGCAATGTTAGGGTCGAAAGTGTTAATTATTTGTTTTTTTTTATAAATTCTATTGATTATTTTGTAAAAGCTTCAGTTAATGCCGAAAACGCAAGAAAATATATAGAAAAAACGTTTATTTTTATGCTATAAATACTTCTAACAATTAAACACTATCAAGCTTAAATATTTTATTCATTGCATTTTACAATTAAATGCGTTTTTAAGTTCCTAAAATTGAAACTTCTGCGGTTGTCTGCTAAAACGGTCTTATACTGGGGAAAAACACGTTCCACGTCGCATGAGACTACTGGGGCATATTTCAAGCAGGTCATTTTTTCGGCACTTAACACTTTTAAATGATCTATGTCATCCAAATTTCCTTCATTTTCAAAAGCCTTCCCACTAATAAGTGCATCGAGACGTTTTAAAGTAGCAAAACCTTTGTTCTTTGAAATGACATTCTTCAGCTTTTTACGAAATTGGGAGTCATCCATCTCAAGTGTCATTTCGACCTCTCTAATTCAATAGATTTTGAAAGACTTAGCCCTTTAGTCTCCAACTTTGCAATATTTTTGTTAAAATGGAAAAACTGTTGACGATAAAGCCGAGATCAAATGGCAGTGATTCCTCATCCAACAGTTTTTTTGGACTCCAATATACTTTGGGCCTCTGTTGAATCTAGAGACATTATGACAGGAGTAATTTCGGGCAAATGTTTGGCGTAATAATGCGCTGCATCTAACCACGTACCCCATCTTGTTACCATGGGACTCGGTGGAAGGGGCACTCCTGGGGCTAGTTCCCTGAACTTTTCGATCCGATTGGGTGCTTTTAAAAATATACTTTTTACAGTTGAAATCAGTTTATTTACTTTTGGGTGCACCTGCCCGACTAATTCCGCAACCCTGTGCCAGCTATGGACCAAAAAATTAACTTGCACCATTTTCGGGTATAAAACCTGAAGAGCATTCATAGCTTTAGACATATATGGAGCTGCATCAGTGGTTACAAGGAGCACATTATTATAAAGGACTTTCTGCGGCCACAAAAACTGCAACGAATCGTTAAAAAAAGCAGCAATTGTAGAATGATTAACTTTTGGCAGACATGCAATATTTCCCAAATAGCACTTGCTGCGTTCCTCTTCTACCCCAAGAATGCCAAACACAATGCAAGCAATAAAACGCTGCTCTACATCAGTGGTTTCATCAATCGAGGCCCACAGTTTCGTTCCAGCAGCTTTTTCTCTGAGTGACTTCACTTTTGCTTCGCACACTTCACTAACGTAATATTTTCTTAGTGTAGTCTGATTTGGAATATTTCTATGTGTGTACCTATGAAGAAAGTCTTTGAACACATTATTGCTCAGTTTAAGAAACGGAATATCCGCTGCAATCAACGCTTTGCATGAGTCAGCGTTGAACAAATTATTTGTACTGGCTCCTAAATCAGTTGCTGCAGTAGGAACTTCGCCTAACGTTGCCGTGTAGGTATTTTTTGCCGTATGTGCGTTGGTTTTTAAATGCTGCTTTATTAGAGATTTTTTACAACTTTTGATCCGTAAAAATAAAAATCAATTATTTAATGGCAATATATACATTTAAAGGAAGGGTGGAAAAAGTTATTTGAAGCCGATTAACATTTCTTAATTAACGTAAAAAGTAGATAACATAAATTGTAAATTTCAACGTTCAATCAAAGTTTAATACAGCTAGATTTACCGTTATAGAATTTCAAAAACAAAACTACTATAACAACGGCAATCTATAAGTCAACTATATTGCAAATTTTATGTATTAAAGTTTGTTCCTACCTGGATATTGCAGTATTTGCAGGTTAAGCAATTGCCAGTTAACTGGTAATCTTCAAATTCATCGGCATATCTTGCCATCCGTTCAGCAGGAGTGCTAATTATTTTCGGCATTTTTTGTTTAGTTTTTTTAGATCTTGTAAATTCGTCCTGGGTACTAACACGCTTTGAGTATCTACAAGGACAAGATGTCTGTACACATTTATATATATATATATGCTTATAATATCACTCTTTTTCAACAGACCAAATTTTAGACCCCTTTTTATGTAAATTCACATCTGTTAGGGTTATACAACGTTTAATTCATCTAAAAAATGAATAAATTGAAAACTCTTATCCAAATTTTCTTTCAGCATATTTTTGGCAAAACAAAACTTATTCCATAAATATTTTGCATATTCTTTTTTAAAAAGCATATACTTTTTTTTAAGGAATATGCTTTTTATCAAAAGAATATTCTCTAACCCAATATATGTAAAGAATTGTTTTTTTATTAAAGAATATTCTTGACATTGCCCTACTCATTAATTTATATACTGTTTATATACTGTGAACAATTGAACACTATGCAACTTAAATATTTTATTTATTGCCTTTTATAATTAAATTAGTCTTTAAATTATCAAAATTAAAGCTTCTTTGGTTGTCCGCTAAAATAGCCTTATAATGTAAAAAAAAAAAAACTCGTTCCAATCGTAGGAGATTACTGGACCATATTTAAACCTGGCCATTTTTCGATACAAATTGTAGTTACAATCCTTTGGACACTACGGGGCCGATATATCGGCCCTGGAGACCTAGGGGAAAAAGGATACGCGGATATTTCGTCCCTAATATAATCCTCTGTTAGAATGGCTCTCATTAGGAACAAAAGAGTATTGTAAATTCACAACTACGAAGGTTTTACCATGTTTAATTTAATTTATATAAAAAAGAAAACTTCGTAAAATTAAGACTCGTATGCAAATATTTATTTCAACATATTTTCGGCACAACTTATCCCATAAATATTTTGCATATTCTTTTTTTTTAAGAGAATAGGCTTTTTGTTAAAGGAATATTCTTTAAAAAAAAGAATATGCTTTTTGTTAAAAGAATATTATCTAACGAAATATATGCAAAGACTATTCTTTTGTAAAAGAATATGCTTGTCACAGCCCTAGTTATAAGTGTCTCAGTTCAGCTGGATGGTTATTTTATTTATTTTTTTTTCAAAATGTGGATATAGGAAGTTCCACAAATGAAATTCATCCATGCTATCGGAACCAAACAGGTTCTCACTATTTAAGACATACATTTTTTTTGGTTTTTCCCAGCAAGGTGAGGTTGGTAATTAATTCACCCTCCAAATTATTTTTGTACCATTGACGGCCGTCGCCGTTTTGTTGGTTCTTAGCATAGTCGGTTTTCGTAATTTCTTCCATATTTTGAAATTTATAATTGAGAGGTTCGACCCACTGTCTAATTGAAATCAGATATCCTTGCCGAGAATGTTGACCGTTACATATTTGCGTAGGTTTTCATCTACAACGTCTCTAATTATTGTTTGACGTACCCGGCTTTTGTTCTGATTTTTCCTGCAGTGAGAGCTTTTATGTCCGATTTTATTACATATCAGGAATTTTGTAAAAATTGGGAAATCATTTACCCAGTGTATACCACCACATCTGAAGCAAGGGCTCAATGCTTTTGATGTTTCCGACTTGGAGGGGTAATTCTCTGTGTACCGTCTCAACGGGCTTTTCTTCGTTGTTTTTTTTATATTTGCGATACCTGCTTCGATATTTCTTGCATCTTTTTTATTATTTCAACTTTTGTCAATTTTGGCAGTGTTAAGTTCGATTCGTTTTCTAACTTCGTAAGATCTATGCCTGATTTCCACATCTTTTCCCGAGAAAAAAACAAGGCATTTAAAATTGTCTGCTGTTAATTCAGACAACTTGAAGTAGTCACAATGCTTGTTCACTACTGCTGCGTACGTGGAAAAGTCGTCATCATCGTCTTTGGTCACATTAAAAAATCTTAAGAAAAGGTGACGTTTTCGGGGGAGAAAAGTTCTCTCAACAGATTTTCCGTATCATTGAACGATAAATCCGCAGTTTTTGTCGCAAGATGTAATCCACGAATTTGTCATGTTCAGTTGTTTCAAGTTTTCGTAGCATCAGTCTGGTCTTATGATCAGATCAGTTACCGCAGTCGATATTAAAAAGCTTTCATATCTCCCGAAATAAGCTGCAAACAATTTTTATCTACCTCGCACTTAAAATTATCTATTGCAGGCCATATTGTATTTTGAGAAAAAGCTGAATCACTTTCAGAGTGGACGTTATTCTTTACGATTTCTGCAAGTAATTCTTCTGTTCGTAGTTGACGTTCCGCAAATAGTTCCTGTTCGTAATTGACATCAGACGCTTAAATGTGCAACTTTGTCAAATGTGCTAACGCCAATTTTAGTTCGTCCATTTTGTCTGGTTCGGTTTAGCAATTTTAAAACGTTCGTTGTCTGGTTAGAAAAGTATTTTTCTAGTTGGACTTAACAAAACGTTTGGATTTTTCCTCCCAGGACAATAAAAAAAAATCAAACAAAAAAATAATCGAAGGAAACAGTTAATCGTGCCCCCCCAAAAAACAGGTCTATATTTTCCTTTGAAAAAAAAAAGATATAGTAACGATTTACTTTTTAGTAGAGAAAAACAGCGTCGGACTTTTATTTTTGCAAAGTACCTTTTTAGTAGCGACGAACTTTTCTTTACTAAGTCAAGATTCACCTTTATAGAAGCGACGAACGTTTTTCTTAACTCCTTTTCGTTCCGTAATTGTCTGTTTTTATAAGATCAATTAACAGTTGTTAATCGTATTTTTTAAAAAATATCCGAGAATCCTTCAGTCGCAAGTGTTATGCTACATTTTAAGCGCGATAAACATTTGAGTTCAAAGTCATTAATGTTTTCCGAACATTATTTTAGACGTGGCTATGTCTGTTGAGTCCAATTTTCTCAGCGTTTTTGGGAACACTGCTTTAGACGTGAGTATGTATCTCGAATCCAATGTCGCCAGTGGTATGGCTCACAAGTAGCCACAAAGAAGAATAGAACAACGGAGGACACTTTAAACATGTATTACATGAAAAACGTAAATGTTACAAACGAACGGTGTATGTACTCCACCAAGTAGGCAAAGCCACTCTGTAATAAGACCCCCCCACCACGGATCGCCGATGGATTAGTCCATTTGGAGGGCCGTTAACCCACAACTTTATCCATTCGAATTTGGCTTAAAAATATCAGATTTAAAATATTTTTGTGAAGTCAATCAGGTCCTTACAAAGTTGTCCCCCTTTGGGTAGTTTAAAAATTCCGTTGAATGTTAAGGATAAAAACAATTCAGTCTTAGAATAGAAAACAAATAATGTAGATTTAATTTAGATTTTTCATAGATAACGCGATAAATAGTGTACGTATATTAGAATTATTTATAGCAGAAAAATGTTTGCATATACAAGTTCTCTTTTTTCTTTTCCTTTTATCTTTCTTATTCTTTTTTATTTCTTTGCGGTTCTTTTTGGCGTCCAATATATTAAACGAACAATTATGAAAACTTTATCATTTTAAATTTAAGGTTAAAAAACCCAACTTGATTTGCTAGAGATTTTGAAATGTATGTATAGGCTTCCATTCTGGCTATAAACAGATGAGTATTGTCTAAAGAGAGCCGGGTATGTGTACTTTAAATGGGTCCTTATTATCGGTACTGCTGACTTATCTAAATTTTCTGAAAGAAATACGCTTTTTTAAATTTGCAATTGTTATCTCTCTCTCTCTCTCTCTCTCTCTCTCTCTCTCTCTCTCTCTATCTCTCTCTCTCTCTGCGTAACACCTCCCTTAGAATCACGCTGTAAATTTGGATCCGGATTCATAGTACTTAAATATCTGTAGCAGTTTTTCTTGTTTCAGATAAAAAGAGGTATAAACGAAATACATTGAATAATTTAGTTAAGTTTAATACATGTATTTCTTTAATTGAAATCGCTTCCGAAAAGGGATTAAACTACTTAATTTAAAGAGCTTAAAGAAACATAAGAACACGCGTTTTACTTATATCAATCATTGTTTACATTAAGGTCCTTGATATCTTTCTATTTTGGATTTGTTCTAGAAAGGTAATACGCGCTTACCGAAGGGACTATGTGAAGGTTGCTAACATTTTAAGTGAACGTGGTTGTGAACCCCATTAAATTCGAACCTGACACTTCCAGGTTGTCAGTCTGTGCCATAAATCATTTATTGACATTAACCACCCAAAATATAATCAAGTCCCGTAATAATAAAAATGGAGAGAATGAGTGAATCACTTTTAAGTAAGTAGTTCTTTTAGCTGATAAATTCAAAAGCAAAATACACGAAAGTAATACCAAGGCATTAGCATGTTTGTGACGAAATAAGTCAGCCGCCGAAAATACCTAAAAGGAAACACTTCCTATTCCAACACTTAACACGTAATGAAGAGGGCTGACAAGGAGACACCTCTTCAGTACGATGCCGGTTAAAAAATGACTAACTCCACGTCACAAAACAAAATATACATACACATTTTCATTAGCTATACGTTATAAAAACAAAGTCTCAACCCTACCACCAGCGTCGGGTCTTGTTGACTATAAACAGGCCGGGCATAAATTATCTTCTTGAATTTAGTTTCAGCAGCATTGTGCCTAGGTTCCCTTACTCTTTCTTCTATATCTCGCATGAAATGGGTTGCGTTTTTGACAAAGGAAGATCATTGCTACTTTTGGAGTCGGAAGCTATGTATATAACACATATCGATGGTTAAGTTTGGAGCTTTAAAGAATCTAATTTATAGCTATATACAATTCATAACTTCATCTGGAGCGATATTCATAAAAACACAAAAAGAAAGAAACTTTTAACGGAATTTTTAAACTACTCTAAGGGGGACAACTTTGTAAGGACCTGATTGATTTCACAAAAATATTTTAAATCTGATATTTTTAAGCCAAATTGGAATGGATAATGTTGTGGGTGAGCCACCCTCCAAATGGACTAATCCATCGTCCGGTAAGGTAGGGATGAAACCCTGATTGACCAATATCATAAGCGAGAACCAACTACTATATTTTATTTCAATCCGTAATTTCTTTTAAGTTAAAACTTAAAAGAAATAAAATGAAAATCAAGGCAATATCATAGAAACTATGTAAAAAAATCCAATCATTTTACTAAAATACTCCTTTCGACTTCTGCTTTTTGCCTATCTGACATCTCTCCAAAACTTGCCAAGTCTTACCGCCAATGGTTAACTTCATTAATCATACAATACTTAGTGCCCTCACGTAATGTATTTCTGTTTCGCATTAAAAGTAAATTTCTATTTGTAAATAATGTTTCCAAAATCACCGATTATGGAGATTGTTTTAACTGATCTTAATTTATTCAACTTTTTTCAGACCATCGCATATATTGTAAGAGATAATTGATTTCGACAGTGTCGATTATTTTCTCGTTGTTTCAATCCATCTTCATGAGTAAGATCTTTTTTTCTAATTTAAAAACAAAATGGCAGCTTCATGATTAATTTTCTATATCGTTTGGACTTCGATATTTCTGTATTATCCATTGTTTTTTTTTATATTTTATATTATGCTGTCATTCTTTGATAGATTGTAAACGTTTGCTATTTTTTGGATTATATTGTTTTGCTTTTCTTTATAATGTTAAATAAATCAATTGTATTCTTTATCAGATTAGATTTGTTTGTTTCTATTAGTTCTCGGCTGATAACCAACCTACATTAAATATCAATTTTATCTCTTCCTCAGGAATTTTCTTTCCGTATATTATGTACCACAACACTATGTTCCTGTATGTTATCAACGTTTATGTCTTTTAATTTGGTTCTAAACACTATTGCAAAAGTACCTATAATCTAGTTAAACCATGAGAATTTAAACGGGCAACGAAAGCGTATAGCATTCCATTTAATGATAGTATCTACAGGCTTTGCCAAACGTCCTGATCACAGTAGTGATCCAAACGTTTTTTCACTCGTAAAAAAATATATTTTTCTCCTCTCGCTTTTCTTGATTAGCCTCGCTCTTTGATTATCTACGACACACAATATGTTTTCAGATGGTATTAACATTTTTCTATTTAATTGGGTTCTAAATACTATTTCCATAGTACCTATAATCAAGGAAAATTGCGAATTTAAACGGTTAATGAAAGCAAATAGTTTTCCATATTATGGTAGTATCTACAGGCTTTTCCGAAAACTCCTATCGAACCTACTGATGCCAAACTGTTGTCAGCCGTATAACTGTATAGACCTTTATTAAATATCCATTGTCACTCTTTCCTTCTCTCTCTCACTCCTACTCCTGTTCGCTCTCTTTATGCTTTATAGGATTTTTTATGTTTTTTTTTAAATTGGCTTTCAAAGTCCTATTCAGTAATACGTATAAACAAGTCTCCCAATGAAAGTTATAAAATTACTGGAAGAAAATGGCTTTTCATTTCATGATGGTATCTACAGAATATTCTAAAAACCTTATCAGAGTAATAGTCCGAAATTTATGTTGCTCGTACTATGAATGGTAGTCAAGTAGCCGAGTTACCCGTATCAGAAACGATAATTTGAAATTCTGGTTACCTTTACTGATTAATTTGTGCGAGATCATTGTTGTCCTTACCAACAAAAATGATAGTTTTCAAACTGTTGCTTCTACGAGTAATGAGGTTCCTATTGAACAATTATCACATATCGTTAAAATGGCGGTCCTAAATTCGTATTACTCAGAGCAAAAATATGGATGTAAAACGGAAGTCTGGAAATCTTGTAACTCTTACAAATAAATTTGTTAGACTGCCTTAGCAGTATAAAACATCGATAATTTGACGACATTATGTTTACAGTCTTTAATAATTTTGGTTGTCTTGTTTTACTTATTTCAAAAATTCGTTTAAAAATTTATTAATAAAATTAGCACTTCATTTACGTTTTGACAAAATTCATGGATTAGAATTATCACTT